>NC_081244.1:6592096-6619596 GCF_902713425.1 Acipenser ruthenus
GTGTGTTAAATATCACAGAACAGTTCAATAAAATAAAATGCAAATGAAAAAGAGACTCTGGGGACTGAGTGAAAGCGCAGCGTTAACGATGGAGTGTGTCTGTTTTCAGAGCGTGCAGAAAGTGAAGCTGGAGGAGAGCCAGCGAGACCTGTGGCAGGATGAAGATTACATCGTGCCTTACAGCAAGGTGTGAGAGAAATCCTCTTCATTCAGAAATCCTCTTCGTTCAGAAATCCTCTCGTGTGTAAAGATTGTAGTCTTAGAACAGCTCAAATTAGACAATGCGACATACAGGAGAATAAAAGAAAGTAAATGGATAAATAGACTGAACACGATTATGCCAACGGGACTCAACAGAAAAGAATGAACTAATTAACTTTAATAAATATATAACAATGTGTGTCTAATTTCCTGAAGGAGACCTGCGGAAGCCTGTAAATTTATTTTTAATTTATTTTTATTTTTTTGGTTAATTCTTGTTTTGTTTAGTCCAGTAAAACGATATCGCCTCCTCTCCTCTTTGTCTGTCGTCTAATTTCAGAACGAGAAGGAGGAGCAGTACAGTGCTTTGAGTGCGGGAACGATGAGAGAGGTGAGTGTGCTTTCATTACAAACTCGAGGAGGGGGGAGAGCCACACCTGTGTCATTTGAAATTACAGCTCTGGCCAAAGGTTTTGCATCCCCCTGTAGAATGAACTCCCTCAGCTTCATAGAGTCCAATGAAAGCTGCTGAATAATGTCCCCTTGTTAACATATTGAATCACACACCCTCTATATAGAATGAACTCACTCAGCTTCATAGAGTTCAATGAAAGCTGCTGAATAATGTTCCCTTGTTAACATATTGAATCACACACCCTCTATATAGAATGAACTCCCTCAGCTTCATAGAGTCCAGTGAAAGCTGCTGAATAATGTTCCCTTGTTAACATATTGAATCACACACCCTCTATATAGAATGAACTCACTCAGCTTCATAGAGTCCAATGAAAGCTGCTGAATAATGTTCCCTTGTTAACATATTGAATTCCACCCCCTCTATATAGAATGAACTCCCTCAGCTTCATAGAGTCCAATGAAAGCTGCTGAATAATGTTCCCTTGTTAACATATTGAATTACACACCAGCGTTTTGTAGTTTTCCAGATACTTAATGAAAAACGAACAAAAATCTAATGTGAAATACTCTTTTATTTTATTTTTTTGCGATATCATTTTGTAGTTTCTTCGATTTTAAAAAAATCTAAATTATGGTCATCTAGTTGTGTGTGTTGGTTTTATTTATTTTTTTAATAAAATGTCTCAATCCTAAAATTCTAGGTGATGCAATTCTTTTGGTCAGAGCTGTATATTGTATTTTATTTGTCATTTGATCATTATTTATTGATTTTTTACCTGGTATGCTTCTGTATTTGTAGCTGTGATTCCTGCTGGCTTATTTGTAATAGACATGTAATTAACGTGGGCCGTTGTAGTTATTACAGCATTATTGTAACTAATTTACTTCTGTTCCAGTTCCCCATCCCACAATATCTTAACCCGGAAGACTTCTCGTATTTCTACGTGGATAATGAGGATGACAATGACGTGAGTTTATCGATATTCATGTATCAAACAGAGGGATAACTTATGGGATGAGAGCTTAAAGAAAATCTAAAGTGTTCCGGAAGACTTCTAGTGGAAACGTTTGCCATTGAATTTATGAAGTTTCTTTCAGTGTTTCTGTTGAAGACGCTGAGAAAGACTTCTGGTGGAAACGTTTGCCGTTGAATTTATGAAGTTTCTTTCAGTGTTTCTATTGAAGACGCTGAGAAAGGCTTCTAGTGGAAACGTTTGCCGTTGAATTTATGAAGTTTCTTTCAGTGTTTCTATTGAAGACGCTGAGAAAGACTTCTAGTGGAAACGTTTGCCGTTGAATTTATGAAGTTTCTTTCAGTGTTTCTATTGAAGACGCTGAGAAAGACTTCTAGTGGAAACGCTTGCCGTTGAATTTATGAAGTTTCTTTCAGTGTTTCTATTGAAGACGCTGAGAAAGACTTCTAGTGGAAACGCTTGCCGTTGAATTTATGAAGTTTCTTTCAGTGTTTCTATTGAAGACGCTGAGAAAGACTTCTAGTGGAAACGTTTGCCGTTGAATTTATGAAGTTTCTTTCAGTGTTTCTATTGAAGACGCTGAGAAAGACTTCTAGTGGAAACGTTTGCCGTTGAATTTATGAAGTTTCTTTCAGTGTTTCTATTGAAGACGCTGAGAAAGACTTCTAGTGGAAACGCTTGCCGTTGAATTTATGAAGTTTCTTTCAGTGTTTCTATTGAAGACGCTGAGAAAGACTTCTAGTGGAAACGTTTGCCGTTGAATTTATGAAGTTTCTTTCAGTGTTTCTATTGAAGACGCTGAGAAAGACTTCTAGTGGAAACGTTTGCCGTTGAATTTATGAAGTTTCTTTCAGTGTTTCTATTGAAGACGCTGAGAAAGACTTCTAGTGGAAACGTTTGCCGTTGAATTTATGAAGTTTCTTTCAGTGTTTCTATTGAAGACGCTGAGAAAGACTTCTAGTGGAAACGCTTGCCGTTGAATTTATGAAGTTTCTTTCAGTGTTTCTATTGAAGACGCTGAGAAAGACTTCTAGTGGAAACGTTTGCCGTTGAATTTATGAAGTTTCTTTCAGTGTTTCTATTGAAGACGCTGAGAAAGGCTTCTAGTGGAAACGTTTGCCATTGAATTTATGAAGTTTCTTTCAGTGTTTCTATTGAAGACGCTGAGAAAGGCTTCTAGTGGAAACGTTTGCCATTGAATTTATGAAGTTTCTTTCAGTGTTTCTATTGAAGACGCTGAGAAAGACTTCTAGTGGAAACGTTTGCCGTTGAATTTATGAAGTTTCTTTCAGTGTTTCTATTGAAGACGCTGAGAAAGACTTCTAGTGGAAACGCTTGCCGTTGAATTTATGAAGTTTCTTTCAGTGTTTCTATTGAAGACGCTGAGAAAGACTTCTAGTGGAAACGTTTGCCGTTGAATTTATGAAGTTTCTTTCAGTGTTTCTATTGAAGACGCTGAGAAAGGCTTCTAGTGGAAACGTTTGCCATTGAATTTATGAAGTTTCTTTCAGTGTTTCTATTGAAGACGCTGAGAAAGGCTTCTAGTGGAAACGTTTGCCATTGAATTTATGAAGTTTCTTTCAGTGTTTCTATTGAAGACGCTGAGAAAGACTTCTAGTGGAAACGCATGCCGTTGAATTTATGAAGTTTCTTTCAGTGTTTCTGTTGTTAGTTTTCTATTGGCGGAGTCGTGATCTTTGACCTCTCTCGGGTACGTTTCCCCGCAGGACCAGGACGGACCCAAGAAGCGAAGCCGGCGGTCGTGTGGCGGGTGCGAGGCCTGCCTGCGCACCACGGACTGCCGCACCTGCGACTTCTGCCAGGACAAGCCCAAATTCGGAGGCCGGAACAAGAAGAGGCAGAAATGTCGCCTCCGGCAGTGCCAAGTGGAGGCCATGGTGAGCTATCATCATCATCATCATCATCATCATCATCATCATCATCATCATCATCATCATCATCATCATCATCATCATCATCATCATCATCATCATCATCATCATCATCATCATCATCATCATCATCATCATCATCATCATCATTGAACTTTCATTGTAAAGTTGATTCATACCGCAGTGTGCAAGTTTTTAAGAACATCACTTTGCTTCTGTGGTTTTATGTTGCTGATGCGTACAACTCTGGACGAATGTTCAGCATCGCCTCGTATTTTAGGATTAAAAAAAAAAATATCTGAACAGAATTTTATATCTTTTATTTAACATCGTGTAGTCAAAGAAACTACAAAATGATATCGCAAAAATTAGTCATTTTAGCAGATGCTTTTATCCAGAGCGACTTGCAGAGACTAGGGTGGTGAACTCTGCATCATCAACAACTGCTGCTGCTGCTGCTGCAGAGTCACTTCCAATAGGAGCTTGTTTGTTTTACGTCTCGTCCGAAGGACGGAGCACAAGGAGGTGAAGTGACTTGCTCAGGGTCACACACGCACTCACGCGCACACACACACACACACGCTCGCGCGCACACACACACACACACACACGCACAGGGAGTCAGTGGCTGAGCTGGGATTTGAACTTCCTGTTATCCAGCCCCTTTCTCTAACCGCTGGACCCCCGAACCAGTAATAATAATAATAATAATAATAATAATAATAATAATAATAATAATAATAATAAACGGATGAATTTGTGTTTTTTTGGTTTTTTTGGGCAGAGGCACCTGCTTCCCTTCCAGAGGGGTCAGACGAAGCACATGGGGGACGTCGGCTGGCTCGGACCGGGCAGGCAGCGCCCCCAGTCCCCCAGGACCCCCAAACTGCGCAGGAGCAAGGCGGGGCGCCCCCGAAAGAAAACCTCCCCAGACTGGCCCTCGTGGGGGGCATTTCAGTTCACCAACGATGATGACGAGGAGGAGGAAGAGGAGTACGAGCTGCAGGTAACCTCAGCCCTTTCCTCATTAATAATAATAATAATAATAATAATAATAATAATAATAATTCTCTCTTTCCTTACCCCCACCCCCCCCACATCAGTACGAGGAAGAGCTGGAATTGGAGGAAGACTGCATGGAAGAAGACATTGAGCTGGACAGACGGGTACCCCCAGAGTTACAGGGGATCCCCAAATTCTATCAGGTAGCTTCAGCTGGGACGAGCAATTCCATTTCCCTTTTTAAAAATCCGACTTCCTAACGCAACAATTAGCAGCATTCTGTTTAAAATGTGCTTCTTACCACAGTGGCAACAACGCGACTTAAATCTGGAGGCTCGGTTTGTCTGTCTGTCGGTCTGTCTTCAGATGAAAGCAGTTGAACGATCCCATTATTACATCTCCTAAAATATCCATTCCTTCGATTTTGGAGTTGATTTTTTTTTTTTTTAAAAACAGGAATTTGATCCTAATTCTGAATCCTGCACACAGTCTCTCACTTGTCCCCCATTCTCCTCTCCAGGGTGACCCCTCGCCTCAGTTGCCCCAGTACCCCGGTTACCCCAACCACAAACCAGAGACACAGCAATTGTACATGAGCGGGTACCCCATCGCAATGCAGGTGAGGAACGAGGAGGGGAGGGGGAGAGGAGGAGGGGGAGCAGATTATTTCAGAGATAGACTTCATTGAGGGGAGCTCTGAACCCCAGGACTGGGTGCAGCAGCAGCAGCAGGGCTAGTGTGAGTTTGTAACCCTGCTCAAACTCCTGGCTCCTGATCATTTCAATATTAATAATAATAATACTAGACTTCATTGAGGGGAGCTCTGAACCCCAGGACTGGGTGCAGCAGCAGCAGCAGGGCTAGTGTGAGTTTGTAACCCTGCTCAAACTCCTGGCTCCTGATCATTTCAATATTAATAATAATAATACTAGACTTCATTGAGGGGAGCTCTGAACCCCAGGACTGGGTGCAGCAGCAGCAGCAGCAGCTCAAAAGCCACACACACACACAGTGACACACACACACACACACACACAGACACACACACACACACACACACACACACACACACACACACACACACACACACACAGTATTTCATGGGCAGGCGAGATGTTTGATGCTCTCCTGCTCTTCTCCTGCTCTCCGCAGGGCTGCATGAAGACTGATTACGGAAACGTCCAGATCATGAAAGTGAATGAGTTCTCAAGACCCGGAGAGGAGCTGAGCGACTGCTTCCCCTCCACTGTGAGTAAACCACACGAGAGTTAAACAGAAACAGCCTTATTTCAACTACTTATTTCATGTGTGCGTGTGCGTGTGTGTGTAGAGCAGTTACTTACCCGGGATTGTCCATTTATTATTATTATTATTATTATTATTATTATTATTATTATTATTATTATTATTATTTTGGCAGACTCGCTCAGGTGTCACAGGGCAGCACAGGGTTACAATGCAAGATTCAAATTTAAACACAGTGTAGTTTACACTGAGTAAGTGCAAATTAACACTACTAGAATACAGCATGAACTGGGATGCTCTGTATAATAATAACACTACTAGAATCCAATATGAACTAGGATGCTCTGTATAATAATAACACTACTAGAATCCAATCTGAACTAGGATGCTCTGTATAATAATAACACTACTAGAATCCAATATGAACTAGGATGCTCTGTATAATAATAACACTACTAGAATCCAATATGAACTAGGATGCTCTGTATAATAATAACACTACTAGAATCCAATCTGAACTAGGATGCTCTGTATAATAATAACACTACTAGAATCCAATCTGAACTAGGAGGCACCCAGTTCGGATGACAGCGAGTTAGCAATCTGCAGTGACGCAGCAGCAGTGCAGGGATAGTGTATCAGCTGAGGATCCAGTAACGTGGTTCTGAGCTCAGGGGAGTCCAGCGGAGAGCAGGGAGGGGCGGAGCGAGAGATCTAGTCTGAACAGGGGGGTCTTGAGGAGGCAGTGGAAGGTGGTGAGAGACGGGACGGTCCGTTAGATGCACATCAATTCAGTCCTTTGTTCATGTGGTCGACAGGTTTTACTAGCAGCTTGATCAGCCCCCAGTGTGTCTAGCTAACAAGCTCAGGTGTGTCTGATTATTAAACTCAGTGACATTTCGTCCCATTGACCACGGTGGGGGTCCCTCTCTTTCAGGAGGTCCAGGTTCTGTACGACAGGACGGGGGCCCCTGTCCTCTTTGAGAAGCCGCCGCCACCACCGCCCCCCCCCGTGGTGCCCCAGATGCTGTACAGCAAGGCCACAGCGCCCCCTTTCTGCAGGGAGGTGCAGCAGCAGGGAGAGAGGGAGGCGATTGAGACCATTGACCTGGAGGAAGAGGAGGAGGAGGAGGAAGGGGTGAAGATCGTTCAGGTCGACACGGGGGACGATGACGTGTTGGAGGTCACGCCAGTGGTGAGAGAGCGAGAGAGAGAGAGAGAGAGAGAGAGAGCAGTGTAACTGTGACACACTCATTGGCACCAGATTTAGAAATACAGAAAGATTTAAAAAAAGCGTTTCCACTAGAAGTCTTTCTCAGCGTCTTCAATAGAAACACTGAGAGAAACTTCATAAATTCAACGGCAAACGTTTCCACTAGAAGTCTTTCTCAGCGTCTTCAATAGAAACACTGAAAGAAACTTCATAATTTCAATGGCAAACGTTTCCACTAGAAGTCTTTCTCAGCGTCTTCAATAGAAACACTGAAAGAAACTTCATAAATTCAACGGCAAACGTTTCCACTAGAAGTCTTTCTCAGCGTCTTCAATAGAAACACTGAAAGAAACTTCATAAATTCAACGGCAAACGTTTCCACTAGAAGTCTTTCTCAGCGTCTTCAATAGAAACACTGAAAGAAACTTCATAAATTCAACGGCAAACGTTTCCACTAGAAGTCTTTCTCAGCGTCTTCAATAGAAACACTGAAAGAAACTTCATAAATTCAACGGCAAACGTTTCCACTAGAAGTCTTTCTCAGCGTCTTCAATAGAAACACTGAAAGAAACTTCATAAATTCAACGGCAAACGTTTCCACTAGAAGTCTTTCTCAGCGTCTTCAATAGAAACAGTTCTGTCTTGAAATCAGAGCTCTTCATCCACCACCCTCTCTACGCATCCATCGAATCCTTTGCATGTGACTCTCTTGTTCTTAATTATATATATATATATATATATATAATATATGCCCCCTCTTCTCCTCCTCCTCCTCCCAGATCACTGGTATCTACAGCCTTGCCTCTGGTGAGTCAGCCCAGCCGCAGCCCCACGAGCTCCTCCTCTTCCTGGACCGGATCAGGCAGGTCCCCCTCCCAGCACACTGGGTGGGTCTGGCGCTGGAGGGCCCGCGGATCCAGCTGCTGCAGTGCTCCAAACTCTCCACCATGTCTGACACCGTGGTCCAGATTGAGCCCGGGTTCTACTACCAGATCACAGTGCAGGGTCAGCCCCTGCTGCTCTCGCACCCGCTGTACGAGCGCCACCCCCAGCGGCTCCTCGCCGTCGGAGACGTCATCGGCCTGCTCGCCGACCTGGAGGGGTACAGGGTGTGCCCCGGGTACCCCAGTCACCTGCCCGGAGCCGAGGGGGAGGAGGAGGGGGAGCCTGTGATGTTTGTGAGAGCAGCAGCCTGTGACCTGCTGGTGCGGAGCGAGGGGAGGTGTGACCGCTGCAGCGTGACCCCGCTGGTCGTGTGAGGGGGGGGGGCGCCCCTGAAAGACGTGTGGGAAGGAGGACGCCAGGACGGACAGACAGACTGAGACAGACAAACTTCTTTTTTTATTTAAGGCATGCAAGTATAGTGGGTGTGTGTTTGTTTTTTAAATTCTTTTTAGAATGGGATTGCCCTCTGATCTATTACTGGTTTGTTTTTTCGATTTTTTTTTTGGTTTTTTTTTTTTTTGTCCTTCGCGTTTATTCCAGAAAACTGGTAACCTCGAAAAATTCCCTCCTGCAGAAAAGGACAGTTAAAACACTCGCCTGTCCCGTGAAACAGGGCTTCGTTTTGGATACAGCCATTCCTAAACTCTGTCGTGTGAAACGATTACAAAACTTCTCGCCCGAAGGACGGAGCACAAGGAGGGGAAGTGACTTGCTCAGGGTCACACACACACACACACACACACACACACACACACACACACACACACACACACACACACACACAGAAACGTCACTGGTGCTGAATTAGAAACTTATAGAAATCACGCTAACTATTATCCACTGTCTGCTGACCAACCCAGACCTAAAAAAAAAATCACTCGGGCAGCCAGAGTTGAACCCTGGGCTGCAGAGGTGGCAGGAGAGACACTGTCTGTCTGTCTGTCTGTCTGTCCGTCCGCACCACATCGTCCTCTTTCTTCTGTATAAAGACTCTACCTCAATGCAACATGTTTTCTATAGAAATTCTGTCCAGCTTCTTCTTCCACTACAGAACTATTGAATGAATGAATTTGAATTTCAACTGCTCCCTTAAAAAGTATACTTTGATCCGTTCCGAGATCCAGTCCAGAAAGGTAGATTAATGCTTTATTAATGATGTATGTGTGGGTGTGTGTTTTAATTTTTTATTTTTTTTTTTATTTAATATTGTGTTGAATTTCGTAGGTCGTCCAGGATTGTTGGCTTTCGGTTTGAAGGTTTTCAAAATGTATTTATTTTTTTAGACCCCCCCTGTCACTGTCTGCATATTTTTTCCATGTTAACTTAACAGTCTGTGGCTCGGTTTTATAATGCTTAAAAAAAAAAAAATGTAATTAAAATCGTGACCAAACATAGATATATAATGTCGATCTTTACGCCAGATCGATATTAACTAACTGGTATTTTTTCACTGCAGTCGTATTAAACAGGCTTGCATTTCCGCAAACGGCCGCTAGAGGGCAGTGAAGCTGCTGGTGATTAAAATGTAAAACAAGGTTTGAGAAGAGGGTGTTAATAAGCTGCGATACACACCCTTTATCTAACCACTGAGCTCCTCAAACCCGCTGCCTTCCACACTGCAGCCCAGCGCTTTCTTTATCTAACCACTGAGCTCCTCAAACCCGCTGCCTTCCACACTGCAGCCCAGCGCTTTCTTTATCTAACCACTGAGCTCCTCAAACCCGCTGCCTTACACACTGCAGCCCAGCGCTTTCTTTATCTAACCACTGAGCTCCTCAAACCCACTGCCTTCCACACTGCAGCCCAGCGCTTTCTTTATCTAACCACTGAGCTCCTCAAACCCGCTGCCTTCCACACTGCAGCCCAGCGCTTTCTTTATCTAACCACTGAGCTCCTCAAACCCGCTGCCTTCCACACTGCAGCCCAGCGCTTTCTTTATCTAACCACTGAGCTCCTCAAACCCGCTGCCTTCCACACTGCAGCCCAGCGCTTTCTTTATCTAACCACTGAGCTCCTCAAACCCGCTGCCTTCCACACTGCAGCCCAGCGCTTTCTTTATCTAACCACTGAGCTCCTCAAACCCACTGCCTTCCACACTGCAGCCCAGCGCTTTCTTTATCTAACCACTGAGCTCCTCAAACCCACTGCCTTCCACACTGCAGCCCAGCGCTTTCTTTATCTAACCACTGAGCTCCTCAAACCCGCTGCCTTCCACACTGCAGCCCAGCGCTTTCTTTATCTAACCACTGAGCTCCTCAAACCCGCTGCCTTCCACACTGCAGCCCAGCGCTTTCTTTATCTAACCACTGAGCTCCTCAAACCCGCTGCCTTCCACACTGCAGCCCAGCGCTTTCTTTATCTAACCACTGAGCTCCTCAAACCCGCTGCCTTCCACACTGCAGCCCAGCGCTTTCTTTATCTAACCACTGAGCTCCTCAAACCCGCTGCCTTCCACACTGCAGCCCAGCGCTTTCTTTATCTAACCACTGAGCTCCTCAAACCCGCTGCCTTCCACACTGCAGCCCAGCGCTTTCTTTATCTAACCACTGAGCTCCTCAAACCCGCTGCCTTCCACACTGCAGCCCTGCGCTTTCTTTATCTAACCACTGAGCTCCTCAAACCCGCTGCCTTCCACACTGCAGCCCAGCGCTTTCTTTATCTAACCACTGAGCTCCTCAAACCCGCTGCCTTCCACACTGCAGCCCTGCGCTTTCTTTATCTAACCACTGAGCTCCTCAAACCCGCTGCCTTCCACGCTGCAGCCCTGTGCGTTTAGCTTTTTTTTTTTTTTTTTTTTTTTTTTTAAATATTCATGCAATTTCAGTGTATTGAAACATTGTCAATGTTTGGAGAATAGTTAAGACAGATTTTTATATATATATTTGTAAATAATTGTCTACTTTTAATAATAATAATAATAATAATAATAATAATAATAATAATAATAATAATAATAATAATAATAATAATAATAATAATAATAATTATTAAAACTGGATCAATACAGTTAAAAAAAAAAAAAAGTGTTTTGCAGTTTGAGAATGGAATTGAAAATCTGAGATTCAATTCAAGTTTCTTTTTGGTTTTGCCTAAAACCAGGATATGTACCCCGACCCCCCCCCCCCCCCCCCCAGATTAAAGTTTTATGAAATAATAAACTGGTGTACATTGTCTCCCAGACCCAGGTCGTTTTGCTTTGTGTTTTGGGGCAACAGGTGACCTCAGTACAATTATCACAACACTTTTCAAGATCCCATTTTCTGGCGTTTTCTTTTTAAAACGCTTTGTGCAGAGGAGCTGGAGAGACTACCCCCTGCTATCTACCTCAGGTAAGTTAGCAAGGTTGAAGGGGGGTAGGGTAAGGTTTTGGGGTTTTGCGATGGGGCACTGCTGTGTGCTAAGAGGTGCAATTGGAGGGGGCAGGATTCTTCAGCTCTACAGCTCTGGCTAAAAGTTTAGCATCATCCCCCTGTAGAATGAACTCCCTCAGCTTCATAGAGTCCAATGAAAGCTGCTGAATAATGTTCCCTTGTTAACATATTGAATGACACACCCTCTATATAGAATGAACTCCCTCAGCTTCGTAGAGTCCAATGAAAGCTGCTGAATAATGTTCCCTTGTTAACATATTGAATCACACACCCTCTATATAGAATGAACTCCCTCAGCTTCATAGAGTCCAATGAAAGCTGCTGAATAATGTTCCCTTGTTAACATATTGAATTCCACCCCCTCTATATAGAATGAACTCCCTCAGCTTCATAGAGTCCAATGAAAGCTGCTGAATAATGTTCCCTTGTTAACATATTGAATCACACACCCTCTATATAGAATGAACTCCCTCAGCTTCATAGAGTCCAATGAAAGCTGCTGAATAATGTTCCCTTGTTAACATATTGAATCACACGTGCCTCAAGCCTGACCTGGACTGGAGGGAGCACCCTTTCTCTTAGGGAGCGAGGGAGCCCCCTTTCTCTTAGGGAGGGAGGGAGGGAGGGAGGGAGGGAGGGAGCCCCCTTTCTCTTTGGGAGGAGGGAGGGAGCCCCCTTTCTCTTAGAGGGATGAGGGAGGGAGCCCCCTTTCTCTCAGAAGATGGTGAAAGATAACACACAGAAACAAAAACACAGACAAAAGTGTATTCAAACCAAAAACGTTTGTATTTTTATTCATTATTAATTTATTGATTTTTTTAGTTTTTTGCACAGATTTCATTGGGAGATCAACGTACAATGACTCCTAGTGGCCAGCCACTCATATAATTAATAATAATAATAATAATAATAATAATAATAATAATAATAATAATAATACAGTCGTGTTTACACATTAAAATCCTCCACACAAAGGCATTTTCCACTTAGCATGAAACATTGCGTCTGGCAAAACAAGGGAGAAAAATTATTTAGGGTGCGCTGATACAAAAACTCATAACTGCCTTTTAGAAGTACTTAATAGTCTGGTATTAAAGCACAGAGAGGTCTGGTAAAGCATAGGGAAGCATTGTAAAGCACAGAGAGGTCTGGTAAAGCATAGGGAAGCATTGTAAAGCACAGAGAGGTCTGGTAAAGCATAGGGAAGCATTGTAAAGCACAGAGAGGTCTGGTAAAGCATAGGGAAGCATTGTAAAGCACAGAGAGGTCTGGTAAAGCATAGGGAAGCATTGTAAAGCACAGAGAGGTCTGGTAAAGCATAGGGAAGCATTGTAAAGCACAGAGAGGTCTGGTAAAGCATAGGGAAGCATTGTAAAGCACAGAGAGGTGTGGTAAAGCATAGGGAAGCATTGTAAAGCACAGAGAGGTGTGGTAAAGCATAGGGAAGCATTGTAAAGCGCAGAGAGGTCTGGTAAAGCATAGGGAAGCATTGTAAAGCACAGAGAGGTCTGGTAAAGCATAGGGAAGCATTGTAAAGCGCAGAGAGGTATGGTAAAGCATAGGGAAGCATTGTAAAGCACAGAGAGGTGTGGTAAAGCATAGGGAAGCATTGTAAAGCACAGAGAGGTCTGGTAAAGCATAGGGAAGCATTGTAAAGCACAGAGGTCTGGTAAAGCATAGGGAAGCATTGTAAAGCACAGAGAGGTATGGTAAAGCATAGGAAAGCATTGTAAAGCACAGAGAGGTGTGGTAAAGCATGGTAAACTATGGTAAATGCAGGACATAAACATGGAGGTAAACTGCAAAATTACGTGCAAATTTACCCTGGTAACTTTCAAAAGGGGTGCCAAGATAAAATATATTAATATTCCAATCTCAGGCTTGTTAGAAAGTCTAGTCTTTGAGCTATGGTGGACTGTACGAGTCTCTCTCTCTCTCTCTCTCTCTCTCTCTCTCTCTCTCTCTCTCTCTCTCTCTCTCTCTCTCTCTCTCTCTCAATAAATAATAATCTGTGCTCCACGCATATTCTAAAGTCTTGGAATTTCTTGAGCTTTGTAAAATTGAAAGCTGCTCCGAGATCACGTGTTCTCACCCGCTGACCCCTCCCCTTCCTCCTCTGCCTTGGAGATGGAGGCGTGGCCTCCTGTCGGCTCCTCCCCCTGCCCCGCCCTGCTCAGAACCTCCATCCAGCGGCGTTGTAGCCCCTCCCCCTCCGCGCTGAAGTAGAGGGTCAGGTGACTCTGGCTGATCTTGAAGGCGGAGCGCCGCTCCAGTTTATCGGAAGCATCCGGGACCAAGACTTCGAACCCGATCAGAGGAACACTGCGCTGAGCCTTCACGTCCTGCAGGGGGCGACAGAGAGATAGCGAGTTAACAAAATAACAGGGTTACAAACTCACACTAGCCCTGCTGCTGCTGCTGCTGCTGTTGCTGCTGCACCCAGTCCTGGGGTTCAGAGCTCCCCTCAATGAAGTCTATTACTGGGAGATCGTAGAGGGGTCTCACCTGCGGAGCTCCGTAGATGTACAGAACCAGCGGCTCGTTCTCTGGGACCACGAACCACGCTTTCTGCCAGCCACGCCCCGCCCCCTTCTCCATGAAGTGCATGTAGCTGCAGACCACGCTGTTCTCAGCCACGACTGAGGCCTGCTTCTGCACAGAGAGAGAGAGAGAGGGAGAGAGAGAGAGAGGAGAGACAGGGAGAGAGAGAGAGACAGAGAGAGGGGAGAGAGAGAGAGGAGAGAGAGAGAGAGAGGAGAGAGAGACAGAGGAGAGACAGGGAGAGAGAGAGAGACAGAGAGAGGGGAGAGAGAGAGAGGAGAGAGAGAGAGAGGAGAGAGAGACAGAGAGAGAGAGAGAGACAGAGAGAGGGGAGAGAGAGAGACAGACAGACAGAGACAGAGAGAGGGAGAGAGAGGAGAGACAGAGAGAGAGAGAGAGACAGACAGAGAGAGAGAGGAGAGAGAGAGGAGAGAGAGACACAGAGAGAGAGAGACAGACAGAGAGAGAGAGAATCAGCACACTGCAGGTTTGCAAATAAAACTCCATTCCTGGTTTCACTAGGAGTTTAATAATCAGACACACCTGAGCTTGTTAGCTAGACACACTGGGGCCGATCAAGCTGGTAGTAAAACCTGGACTGGGTGACACTGCTGTGCAATAGGAGTCTGATTTCCAGGCCTGCTGTGTGATGCAATCAGATACCATATTCACTAGTGGCTATCCACTCTGACCTTGAGTGGGTGTGGGGGGGAAAAAAGAGCCTCTACAACACGGCTCAATAGCCCAATCCAAACGCTCGCCTGATGTGACTTAACCCTAGAAAAAAAACTCCTGGAAACGCTCCTGTAAAATTCGATTGAACAGTCCGGTGAATCTGCGGCTCCTCCTCCCGCTGTCTCACCTCCAGTATTGAGCGCCGTCTCGTGGGCGGGGCGTGGGCGGGGCAGCCCGGAGTGGGCGGGGCCCCGTGCAGCGCGGTGTAGCAGTCCACGCACACGCGGTTCGGACGGTTGTTATCGTACAGCAGCCTGGCACGGAACTCGGAGCACCTCCCACACACCACCTAGAGAGAGAGGGTGGGGGAGGCGGAGAAATAGGGAGACGGAGTGAGGGGGAGAGAGGAGGAGAGGGTACTCTTACAGCACCCCCACAACGCCCCCTAGTGTAGCCCCCCCCGGTACTGCACTCACATGTCCGCAGGCTTTGCAATGATGCCTCCTCTTGGTGATGGAGTTGAAGGACTCCTGACACGTCATGCAGAGGGTGACCTCCTTCTCTCGAATGGGCGTGGGGGCCCTGCGCCCGAGATCTGTGTTCTAGAGGAGGGGAGGGGGAGTGAAAGGGAGAGGAGCAATAGATATTAAAAACAAACATGATCTACGATGCGATGGCGACGATGCAATACCTATTAGATATTTGATACTATAAACAGTGATTCAGTCAAGTCCCTGTTGGGGCGCCAAAATGAATGACATGCCATTCAGTTCAATGGGCTGAAGGGCCAGTTCTTTAAACCCTGTGCCTCAGTTGAGGAGGGGGGTGGTGGGGGGCTAGGGGGTGGGGGGTACTCACTGGTGAGTTAGGGGGGGTGTAGTCCTCTTCTCTAAAAGACATGTTGAGCAGTTTAAAAGTTTCTCGTGTCTGCTCATGCTTCTGAATGGTGGTCTGAATTGCCTAGACAGAGAGAGAGAGAGAGAGAGAGAGAGAGAGAGATTCAGGGAGGGGAATAAGACTCAGCGGGCGTCCTCCGATCCCATGACTGAGCCAGCTTCCTCTCCTACACCCAGGAACTCGAGGTTAGCGAGCTACCGCCCTCTGGAGGACAAACACCAGCCCTGCAGGTGTCCGCTCCGAGCTCACTGGGCGTCTGGCCGGTTGGGTCCGCTGTAGGGCTGGTGTTACCATCTCTAAAGGATGGTAACTTTATTGGGGGCAGAGAATATGCAGTTTTGCCATTGCCTAGTTTTTAAACCAAACTAAAAAGCTGTGTTGCTTTGCATTTCTTAAAATGTAATTGTGTCGCGTTTTATTATTATTATTATTATTATTATTATTATTATTATTATTATTATGTAGTCATTTAGCAGATGTTTTTATTCAAAGCGACTTAGAGACTAGGGGGGTGAACTCTGCATCATCATCAACTGCTGCTGCTGCTGCTGCAGAGTCACTTCCAATAGGAGCTCGTTTGTTTGACGTCTCATCCGAAGGACGGAGCACAAGGAGGTGAAGTGACTCGCCCAGGGTCACACACACGCACGCTCGCACGCACGCACACACACACACACACACAGGGAGTCAGTGGCTGAGCCGGGATTTGAACCTCCTGGTATCGAGCCCCTTTCTTTAACCACTGGACCACTGAGCTTCCTTACAAACCAAACAGTCTGGTTTGCTGTTACTGCTTCATTAAGAAGAGGATCCTCTTACCTGAACCCAGTCTTTCTTCTCTTCTTCAGTCCTGCAACAGTAAACAAGCGAGTCAGTAACACAACCACAGAATCTGACACTCTCAATAACCCGCGCTAAAGAATGTCCTGACCAAGTTTCATTGCAGCTGGATAAGCGGTGCTCCTGTATTATTTATTTACTTATTCGTGGGAATACAAATCTCATACCTGGATTGTAGCTCCAGGGATCTCTGCTTCCCGGAAACCAGGAACGTCCGGGAGATGTTAACACCGCTCGTCTCTTTCAACTGGGAACAAAATTGGAAGAAAGGAATTGTGCGGAATGTTATCCTCTGTCTATATATATATATATATATACACACAATGGCATTCGACGCGGTGGACAGTTTGACTCACCTCCATCCTGTCCACGTCTATCCTTGCTCGGACGCTGAATTTCTGCCCGATCAAGCACAGCTTGGGAACGCAGTACAGCAGCCTGTCGTTGAACTGCAGAGACACAGCGAGATGATCTGTTAAGCCGAGGGAACGCGAAGCCACTTTCTCAGGAACAGCGGTGGTTTGAAACCTGGTTCCAGGAGACCTGGTCTGAGATTGCTGCTGTATCAAACCCCCAGGTCTCCCTGTCTGGTGTGCCGCGCAGCGTCCTGAAACCTGCAGCCTCCTGAAACCTGCAGCCTCCTGAAACCTGCAGCCTCCTGAAACCTGCAGCCTCCTGAAACCTGCAGCGTCCTGAAACCTGCAGCCTCCTGAAACCTGCAGCCTCCTGAAACCTGCAGCCTCCTGAAACCTGCAGCCTCCTGAAACCTGCAGCCTCCTGAAACCTGCAGCCTCCTGAAACCTGCAGCCTCCTGAAACCTGCAGCCTCCTGAAACCTGCAGCCTCCTGAAACCTGCAGCCTCCTGAAACCTGCAGCCTCCTGAAACCTGCAGCGTCCTGAAACCTGCAGCCTCCTGAAACCTGCAGCCTCCTGAAACCTGCAGCCTCCTGAAACCTGCAGCCTCCTGAAACCTGCAGCCTCCTGAAACCTGCAGCCTCCTGAAACCTGCAGCCTCCTGAAACCTGCAGCCTCCTGAAACCAAACTCCAAGCTGCAAAACAGCGACTTCGTGTTCCCTCAGCTTTAGGCTATTGCCAAGGTCCTGCGTATGCATGGGTTGCATTAAACATGAGTGACAGTAACCCAGCGTGCAAATCAAGGCCGGTTCGTCAGGGAGAGGAGAGAGAGGAGAGGAGAGAGGGGGAGAGAGAGAGGAGTGGTGAGGAGAGGGGGGAGAGAGAGAGGAGAGGAGAGAAGAGGAGAGGGGGAGAGAGAGAGGAGAGGAGAGGAGAGGAGAGAAGAGGAGAGGGGAGAGGGGGAGAGAGAGAGGAGAGGAGTGGAGTGGAGAGGAGAGGAGAGAAGAGGAGAGGAGAGAGGGGGAGAGAGAGAGGAGAGGAGAGGAGAGAGGGGGAGAGAGAGAGGAGAGGAGAGAAGAGGAGAGGAGAGGAGAGGAGAGAGGGGAGAGAGAGAGGAGAGGAGAGGAGTGGAGAGGAGTGGAGTAGAGAGGAGAGGAGAGAAGAGGAGAGGAGAGAGGGGGAGAGAGAGAGGAGAGGAGAGGAGAGAGGGGGAGAGAGAGAGGAGAGAAGAGGAGAGGGGAGAGGGGGAGAGAGAGAGGAGAGGAGAGAAGAGGAGAGGGGGAGAGAGAGAGGAGAGGAGAGGAGAGGAGAGAGGAGAGGAGTGGTGAGGAGTGGAGTGGAGAGGAGAGGCATCTCACCAGGATTAGGTATCTGTCCTGCGTGGTCCCGTTCTTGGCTGAGAGTTTCAGGATGTGTCCCTCTTTAATGAGCTCGTTTGTGGGGTTCACAATGTCCTCCTCCCCGCCCAGCAGCTCGTAGACTTTCAAGAGCTTGTGCATTCGCTCCTGAAACACACAGACAGACAGACAGTCAGACACACAGACAGACAGACCGACAGACACACAGACAGACAGACAGACACACAGACAAACAGACAGAAAGTCAGACAGACAGACACACACACAGACAGAGACAGACCAGGGATGGGAATCAGACTCCCGTTGCACAGCAGTTTGATCCATTCCTGCCTTCACGATGAGTTTAATAATAAGACACACCCAAGCCTGTCAGCGATACACACTGGGGCTTCACTGCGGGTTTAATAAGATGTTGTTTAAGATGCCTGATTGAAGCACAGAGCCGTGGCTCCTCTGGGACTCACCATCTTGCGAATGGCAGCGTTGGAGTGTTCTGCAGCCGTGGCAATCAGCTCCAGAGACTCTGCAGGGAGGGGAGGGGAAAGATCAGCCGACGATAACGATGATAATAATAGCAATCACAACCGTCATCATCATCATCATCACCATCATCATCATCATCATAATAGCAATCATCATCATCATCATCATAATAATCGTCATCATCATCATAATAATAATAATAATAAGAGTTGGGACAATATTGAAAATCTCTGAAATCATAATTTCAAGAATCGTGATAATTGCAATTATAGTGGTGTTTGCTCTTTCAGATTCCACTGGTTCTGCAATTATGAAACAGAGCCTCCCCTCGCTAAACCCAGGCCAGGTTATTTGGGATAACCCTCTTACTCTGGGCGTCCTTGCTGTCGGAGGCCTCGGGGGGCAGCTTGTTCAGGTAGTCCTTGAGCAGCAGCTCGTAGCGCGGGATCCTCTGCACGGGCTCCAGCATGTGGTGCTGCAGGGTCAGGTTCCCACACACCTCCTGCTTCTGCAGGGACACGGGGGGAAGAGAAGAGGAACTTCAACCACCGCCACGAGACACACACACACACACACACAGGGAGTCAGTGGCTGAGCCGGGATTTGAACCTCCTGGTATCGAGACCCCTTTCTGTAACCGCTGGGCCCCCGAGCCTCGGTTCGTCTCTCACCTGGATCTTGTGGATGATCCCTTTGAACTGCGCTGACCGGTCCATCCAGGAGTTGACCAGCTCCATGGCGCGGTCGAAATTCTTCACATACTCCCCGTACATCTTCAGAAAGGGGGCCAGCTTCTGCAGGATGTCCCCGATCCGCGGGTTCGAGTCCCTAACGGGGAGAGGAGGAGGAGAGGAGGAGGAGGAGGAGAAGAGGAAAGGAGGAGAGGCGGAGGGGGAGAGGAGGAGGAGGAGGAGGAGGAGGAGGAGGAGGAGAGGAGGAGGACTTTTCAACAACAGCTAACCCCAACCCCAAACACAACCCCCAACCCCAAACACAACCCCCACCCCCAACCCCCAACCCCCAACCCCAAACACAACCCCCAACCCCAACCCCAACCCAACCCCAACATCAACCGCAACCCCCGGGTCTCTGGACTCACCACTCCTGCATGCGTTTCTCGAGTTCGGGCAACAGGAACTGCTGATGGAAGCAGTGGATGGAGCAGATGTTGGAGAAGATCCTCATGACAACCTCAGAGGGAAAAGAACTGTGACAGCGAGACTCCTCAAGGAGCTGGGCACAGAACACCTGAGAGAGGAGGAGAGGAGGGGAGAGGAGGGGAGGGGAGAGAGAGGATGGGAGGGGAGAGGAGGGGAGGGGAGAGAGAGGAGGAGAGAGGAGAGGAGGGGAGAGAGAGGAGAGGAAGGGAGGGGGAGAGGGGAGGTGGGGGAGGGGAGAGGGGAGGTGGGGGGGAGGGGAGAGAGGAGAGGGGGAGAGGAGAGGAGGGGGGAGAGGAAAGGAGAGAGACATAAAATTATTATTATTTGTTTATTTATTTCAGCTTTTTCTGAAAGCACTTCCATAGATAACACTCCTGCTACACGAGGGACATTTCCACTTGATCAGGAACCCGATGCTTTTACCTGGTCCAGGAGGTGCAGTCTGGATACGTAGGCCTTCTCTGTGTGCAGGAGCTCGCTCGCAATATTGAACACTTTCTGCTGAGCCGAAAACTGCGTGAAGGAAAAACACAACAGCAGTCAGAGAGATTGACTGGATAGGGTACAGAGTTACATTATCCTGACACTGTCTTTTTGTAAAAGTTTACCACTGTATTTATGCAGAAGCATTTCACCAACAAACGTTTCCACTGGAAGTCTTTCTCAGCGTCTTCAATAGAAACACTGAAAGAAACTTCATAAATTCAACAGCAAACGTTTCCACTAGAAGTCTTTCTCAGCGTCTTCAATAGAAACACTGAAAGAAACTTCATAAATTCAACGGCAAACGTTTCCACTAGAAGTCTTTCTCAGCGTCTTCAATAGAAACACTGAAAGAAACTTCATAAATTCAACGGCAAACGTTTCCACTAGAAGTCTTTCTCAGCGTCTTCAATAGAAACACTGAAAGAAACTTCATAAATTCAATGGCAAGCGTTTCCACTAGAAGTCTTTCTCAGCGTCTTCAACAGAAACACTGAAAGAAACTTCATAAATTCAATGGCAAACGTTTCCACTAGAAGTCTTTCTCAGCGTCTTCAATAGAAACACTGAAAGAAACTTCATAAATTCAACGGCAAACGTTTCCACTAGAAGTCTTTCTCAGCGTCTTCAATAGAAACACTGAAAGAAACTTCATAAATTCAACAGCAAACGTTTCCACTAGAAGTCTTTCTCAGCGTCTTCAATAGAAACACTGAAAGAAACTTCATAAATTCAACGACAAACGTTTCCACTAGAATTCTTTCTCAGCGTCTTCAATAGAAACACTGAAAGAAACTTCATAAATTCAACGGCAAACGTTTCCACTAGAAGTCTTTCTCAGCGTCTTCAATAGAAACACTGAAAGAAACTTCATAAATTCAACGGCAAACGTTTCCACTAGAAGTCTTTCTCAGCATCTTCAATAGAAACACTGAAAGAAACTTCATAAATTCAACGGCAAACGTTTCCACTAGAAGTCTTTCTCAGCGTCTTCAATAGAAACACTACAAGAAACTTCATAAATTCAACGGCAAGCGTTTCCACTAGAAGTCTTTCTCAGCGTCTTCAATAGAAACACTGAAAGAAACTTCATATATTCAATGGCAAGCGTTTCGTCTAAACACTGAAAATCTTTCTCATTGAATTCAAGCCTCTTTTAGCTTTTCCAAACATCGCCGAACTATTTTCTTTCCATATGAATAAAAATCAGCTTTTTTTATTTTTTATTTTTTGTCTTTACCTCTGAAGAATCCTGTCTCTCTGTTTTGGGGGGTACAGCTTGCATCTCCTCCGACTGGCTCTGACTCGGGGTCTCGCTGCTTTCCTCGTCTCCGCTCCCCTCCCCCAAATCACTGTCCCCCTCCGAGTCTCCGCCCCTCTCCTCCCTGTGGGCGGGGCGGGAGGGGTGTGGTCTCTCCCTCTCCCCTGCCCCCCTGTCCTCCTCTCCTGCGAAACACAGGTCCTCGCTGTGCGATGGAGAGCTGATGCTGTCAATCCCGCTGTCCCGACTGGCCAGCTTGCCGTCGCTCAGGCTGGAAGGGGGCGGGGCCAGACGCTCGGAGCAGCAACCCGATTGGTTGGCCGGCAGGTCCCTCATTTCCAGGGGGTCCAGGAGCCTATCGGACGGGGCGTAGCCCGATTCTGATGGCCGGCAAGCTTCCTCTTGGGGATCCCTGGCCAGGCTTGGGCTCTCCTCCCCTTCTCCCATTTCTGTCCTTCTTTCTCTTTCTCCCTCTCCCTCTCCTCCTCCTCCTCTTTCTTCTGCCCCCTGTTTTTCTGTCCGGTCCCCGTCGGGGGTTGAGATCAGGTCCAGTTCTGGTTCCGAGACTCTGATCAGACCCAGTGAGACTCCACTGGTGTCAGGGACGAGAATAATCTGCTCCCTGAGAGAGGGAGAGAGAGGGAGAGGGAGAGAGAGAGGGGGAGAGAGAGAGGAAGAGAGAGGGGGAAAGTGGAGAGAGAGAGAGGGAGGGAGGAGAGGGGAGAGAAAGAGAGGGGAGGGGGAAGGGGAAGAGGGAGGGAGACAGAGGGAGAGAGAGGGAGAGAGAGAGAGAGGGAGAGAGTTTTATAACATACATTACAGTGGGTCAATAGCAGTGCTGACAGACAGTCTCTTGGGGAATATCTACTAAATCAGCCGTAAGTATTGAAGTCTCGCTCGATGTCGTACTAAATAAGCCTTTGTCAATGTCTGCAAGACTTAAGAGTTGAAACGTTTGTCATTGCATTTATTAAACGCAGGTACAGGGCAGCTGCAATGGGGTGAGGCTGGTAGAACAGGACCAGAGTGTGCGAACTATACCCTAAATGATCTTCAATGGCAATGCAGACAGACAGACAGACAGACAGACAGACAGACAGACAGACAGTGGCCATGCAGTAATGGTTCTGTGTGATACTGAGGGTCAGTGGTAGCACACGTATAGGACAGCATGACTGAAGCAACATGATTTCATTCTATATAGATTCCTTTTCCCCAGAGCTACAGTTTGGTTCCAGGATAACGACCTGGTTTGTACCTCTCAAACTTCTCGATGAGTGGCAGCACGCAGGAAGGAGTGACGCCCCCTTCAGTTCGGGCGAGGGTCCCCCGGTCCCCCCGAGGATCCGCAGGCAGGGGGCGGGACGGGGGTGGGGGATTGTGCTGCCCCGCCCCTTTCGGGCGACGCCCACTCCGCAGGTGAGGGGGCTTCGGTGGCACTGCGGGGGGGTCAAACACAAACAGCAACCAATCAGAGAGCAGAGCACAGCACAGGGGACCAATCAGAGAGCGGCTAAATAATAATTAAAAAAAAAAAAAATCAGTTTCATAAAGTAAAGACATCAGAAATTATTGAAAAATAAGCAATAATACTGAATCATAACAATGCATAACAACGTCTCCCATGCACTGCAATAACGGTTCTGTGTTACACTGAGGGGCAATGGAAGCACAAGTATAGGGCAGCTGCAGTGGGGAGAGGCTGGTAGAACGGGACCACAGTGTGCGAACTATACCCTAAATGATCTTCAATGGCAATGCAGACAGACAGACAGACAGACAGACAGACAGACAGACAGACAGACAGACAGACAGGGGCACTGCAATGGCAATGCAGACAGACAGGCAGACAGACAGACAGACAGGAGCACTGCAATGGCAATGCAGACAGACAGACAGACAGACAGACAGACAGACAGGGGCACTGCAATGGCAATGCAGACAGACAGACAGACAGACAGACAGACAGGGGCACTGCAATGGCAATGCAGACAGACAGACAGACAGACAGGGACTCTGCAACGGCAATGCAGACAGACAGACAGACAGACAGACAGGGGCACTGCAATGGCAATGCAGACAGACAGACAGACAGACAGACAGACAGGGGCTCTCACTCACCTTGAGGTTTGGGTCCCGCTGTGTGGGGTCTCTGTTTGGGGGGCGCGGGGGGGTTGTGCTTGCTCGTCCCGTTGCAGTCTTGGGGGATCAGTGGCCCTGGGTCCGAGCAGAGCCGGTGGGGGGTCTGCCTGCCCACCAGACAGGAGCTGGGTTCGAGGGAGAGAGACTTGGAGAGGAGACGAGGGCTGGACGAAGACCCTGGAGAGAGAGAGAGAGTGAGAGAGAGAGAGAGAGAGAGAGAGAGAGAGAGAGAGAGAGATATAGTTATCTATTGATAATAACTAACTACAGTAAAACCTGTCTAATCTGACATCATGGTAGCATAGGGAAGCATTGTAAAGCACAGAGAGGTCTGGTAAAGCATAGGGAGGCATTGTAAAGCACAGAGAGGTGTGGTAAAGCATAGGGAAGCATTGTAAAGCACAGAGAGGTGTGGTAAAGCATAGGGAAGCATTGTAAAGCACAGAGAGGTGTGGTAAAGCATAGGGAAGCATTGTAAAGCACAGAGAGGTGTGGTAAAGCATAGGGAAGCATTGTAAAGCACAGAGAGGTCTGGTAAAGCATAGGGAAGCATTGTAAAGCACAGAGAGGTCTGGTAAAGCATAGGGAAGCATTGTAAAGCACAGAGAGGTCTGGTAAAGCATGTTAAACTACATGGTAAATCAGGGTTGAAAGGAGGTATAACTGCAGTGTAAAAAAATGAAAAGAAAATAATATACATATGTACATTATTATTATTATAATTATAATTATTAATATTATTATTATTTATTTCTTAGCAGACGCCCTTATCCAGGGCGACTTACAGTCGTAAACAAAAAATACATTTCAAGAATCACAGTACAAAAAGTTAACCCGCAGCTACATTCCTTACAGAACAGGCTGACAAAGCTAAACTTCAGCATCAACACCCTTCATTAAAACACAGCGCACCTGAACAAACCCTACCTATTAAGCCAGGTCCCTCGAGCCAGTATAAAGTTCTCTGAGTGTCTCCCTTGAGGACCAAGCACACAGACACCCAGGTGAATCAAAATATCAAAATCTATCCAGGTGCCCTGAACCAGCCGTTACTAGATTTGAATATCCTGGAACCTGATCAAAACCCCAGCCCTGCCCCCTTCTCAAGGTTACCCCCGGCAACCACCTGAAAACAATGGACCTGCTCAGCCAACCAGACTCCTCCCTGCCCTCCTGTAAGGACACGCCCTCTCGCAGGATTCATGTACTCTTAAGGTGGACCTGTCAGAAATGTGTGCGGTCTCTTAAAGGGTACAGAAGAACCTTTTTTGATTTTATTGGGTTACACGTTCCCATGTGTTGCTACAACTGTGTGTATTGTTTTATTTATTTTTATTTATTTTTTTTACATTTTGACCACTTTTTGAAACTTTTAAATTGCATTCCACTGCCTCCAAGATGGCTTCACCTGTACCCGCATCCCAGAACTACATTTCCCATCATCCTCCTGCTCGCCTATGTAGCTGAGATGAATGTACCGGTGAGCAGGAGGATGATGGGAAATGTAGTTCTGAGATGCGGGGTACATCCTTATGTTATGGGAATGTCGTGCTTCTGTATGATCAATGGCAGCTACAACGGGATGAGGCTGCCATTGGTAGAATGGGACCACTGTCTGCTAACTAGACCCCATTCCAATGGCAATGCAGACAGACAGACAGGGGCACTGCAATAGCAGTGTCTCCTTCCCTCTGTCTCCTCTTCATTTCCGCACTGTCTGTCCCCTGGTCCTGGTTTCTGTGCTTAAATGTGATTTGAGTGTTTGAAGGGTTAACTTGTTAAAAAAAAAAATCCTGTTTATTATTTAAAAGACTTCAATCTAGTCTCCCCTGAATCATCCTTGCTCAAGGCTAAACAGATTAAATTCCTTCGCATTGAGGATTTGAATAATAATTTTTTTTTTTTTTTTAAATGACTGCAAAGATTACAGCACTCTTATCCTTGAACAATCCTTTTAGTAACACTGCAGGGTTAGAAACACGCCCAGACTTCATTGAGGGGAGCTCTGAACCCCAGGACTGGGTGCAGCAGCAGCAGCAGCAGCAGCAGCAGGGCTAGTGTGAGTTTGTAACCCTGCTCAAACTCCTGGCTCCTGATCATTTCAATATTAATAATAATAATACTAGACTTCATTGAGGGGAGCTCTGAACCCCAGGACTGGGTGCAGCAGCAGCAGCAGCAGGGCTAGTGTGAGTTTGTAACCCTGCTCAAACTCCTGGCTCCTGATCATTTCAATATTAATAATAATAATACTAGACTTCATTGAGGGGAGCTCTGAACCCCAGGACTGGGTGCAGCAGCAGCAGCAGCAGGGCTAGTGTGAGTTTGTAACCCTGCTCAAACTCCTGGCTCCTGATCATTTCAATATTAATAATAATAATACTAGACTTCATTGAGGGGAGCTCTGAACCCCAGGACTGGGTTCTAACCTTCAATTATAAACATTTCTCCTTAAAATTCAGGCTCTGTTGCAGGGAGTGCCTTTGCATCAGGCTAGCCAGTGCGTTAGTCACGCAGTTTCACAGAGTGACAGGGGTGGGAGGCTGAGGTGAGAGGAAGTTAATAGGATGACTACAAGATGAGACAGAGACGGGACTCCAACCATCTCCAAATCCAAATACCTAAACGCCCTGCTGCAGCAAATCATAATCCTGTGGTCCAGTCATTTAACTGTAGCTGACATAACAATTCCTCTGTAACTAGAAAACACTGAAAGAAACTTCATAAATTCAACGGCAAGCGTTTCCACTAGAAGTCTTTCTCAGCGTCTTCAATAGAAACACTGAAAGAAACTTCATAAATTCAATGGCAAACAGGGTTTGAGGAGCTCAGTGGTTAGATAAAGAAAGCGCTGGGCTGCAGTGTGGAAGGCAGCGGGTTTGAGGAGCTCAGTGGTTAGATAAAGAAAGCGCTGGACTGCAGTGTGGAAGGCAGCGGGTTTGAGGAGCTCAGTGGTTAGATAAAGAAAGCGCTGGGCTGCAGTGTGGAAGGCAGCGGGTTTGAGGAGCTCAGTGGTTAGATAAAGAAAGCGCTGGGCTGCAGTGTGGAAGGCAGCGGGTTTGAGGAGCTCAGTGGTTAGATAAAGAAAGCGCTGGGCTGCAGTGTGGAAGGCAGCGGGTTTGAGGAGCTCAGTGGTTAGATAAAGAAAGCGCTGGGCTGCAGTGTGGAAGGCAGCGGGTTTGAGGAGCTCAGCGGTTAGATAAAGAAAGCGCTGGGCTGCAGCGTGGAAGGCAGCGGGTTTGAGGAGCTCAGTGGTTAGATAAAGAAAGCGCTGGGCTGCAGTGTGGAAGGCAGCGGGTTTGAGGAGCTCAGTGGTTAGATAAAGAAAGCGCTGGGCTGCAGTGTGGAAGGCAGCGGGTTTGAGGAGCTCAGTGGTTAGATAAAGAAAGCGCTGGGCTGCAGTGTGGAAGGCAGCGGGTTTGAGGAGCTCAGTGGTTAGAGCGCGGGGCTGCAGTGTGGAAGGCAGCGGGTTTGAGGAGCTCAGTGGTTAGAGCGCTGGGCTGCAGTGTGGAAGGCAGCGGGTTTGAGGAGCTCAGTGGTTAGAGCGCTGGGCTGCAGTGTGGAAGGCAGCGGGTTTGAGGAGCTCAGTGGTTAGAGCGCGGGGCTGCAGTGTGGACGGCAGCGTGTTTGAGGCGGCATTCACTCTGAAGCACAGAAAAGAAGAAGAAAGAAAAGGCAACGTGTGTTTTTTAAGTGCGAGGAATCTGTTAAAGGGGCAACGGCAGCTTTCCCTGCGAGCGGGCCAGTGCCTGGGTGCCGTTGCCCTTTTAAGAGCAGGGTGGTCCTCGCTTCGCCTAATCATTTCCACATGGGGGCAGCCGTGAGCCGTTATTCTTGGTTTCTTTTTATTTTTTTTATTAATTCCATGTGTTGATTGGATCCAGCCAGGCTATTACAGGAAGCTGAAAATATCCCATTCAGTTTATTGGCGTCACACTGTGTAATAAAGTAATGCGTTTAAGACACAAGCGCTGTTTACAGCAACGGACTCTATATCAGAGTTATACAGCGATGAATGCATTAACAAGACCCTTAACTGAACTCA
>NC_081244.1:6624596-6634596 GCF_902713425.1 Acipenser ruthenus
ACTGAGCTCCTCGAACCCGCTGCCTTCCACACTGCAGCCCAGCGCTTTCTTTATCTAACCACTGAGCTCCTCAAACCCGCTGCCTTCCACACTGCAGCCCAGCGCTTTCTTTATCTAACCACTGAGCTCCTCAAACCCGCTGCCTTCCACACTGCAGCCCAGCGCTTTCTTTATCTAACCACTGAGCTCCTCAAACCCGCTGCCTTCCACACTGCAGCCCAGCGCTTTCTTTATCTAACCACTGAGCTCCTCAAACCCGCTGCCTTCCACACTGCAGCCCAGCGCTTTCTTTATCTAACCACTGAGCTCCTCAAACCCGCTGCCTTCCACACTGCAGCCCAGCGCTTTCTTTATCTAACCACTGAGCTCCTCAAACCCGCTGCCTTCCACACTGCAGCCCAGCGCTTTCTTTCTCTAACCACTGAGCTCCTCAAACCCGCTGCCTTCCACACTGCAGCCCAGCGCTTTCTTTATCTAACCACTGAGCTCCTCAAACCCGCTGCCTTCCACACTGCAGCCCAGCGCTTTCTTTATCTAACCACTGAGCTCCTCAAACCCGCTGCCTTCCACACTGCAGCCCAGCGCTTTCTTTATCTAACCACTGAGCTCCTCAAACCCGCTGCCTTCCACACTGCAGCCCAGCGCTTTCTTTATCTAACCACTGAGTTCCTCTCTCTCTCTCCCTCTCCCTCTCCCTCCCTCTCCCTCTCCCTCTCTCTCTCTCTCCTCTCTCTCTCTCTCCTCTCTCTCCCTCTCCCTCTCTCTCTCTCTCTCCCTCTCCCTCTCCCTCTCTCTCCTCTCCCTCTCTCTCTCTCTCTCTCTCTCTCTCTCTCTCCCTCTCCCTCTCCCTCTCTCTCTCTCTCTGTTTTTTTTCTTTCTTTAGTTGAAACTTGACTCCCTGGTTTTAACTCTCCTGCTTCCTCCTCTCTTTTCGACGTCAGATCTTTTTGTCTTTCCTGGTGTCTCTTTCTCTGTTTTGGGGGGGGGGGGGGTCCCCCCCCACTTGGTCACAAACCATCACACGCACCAGCTGTGCTCAGACACCCCGCCCCCATCGCCCCGCACCATCTCAAAAGGGTAAGTCTGTTTTCATACTATCATTATTATTTATTTCTTAGCAGACGCCCTTATCCAGGGCGACTTACAATTGTTACAAGATATCACATTATACATTATTTCACATTATACAGATATCACATTATTTTTACATACAATTCCCCATTTATACAGTTGGGTTTTTACTGGAGCAATCTAGGTAAAGTACCTTGCTCAAGGGTACAGCAGCAGTGTCCCCCACCTGGGATTGAACCCACGACCCTCCGGTCAAGAGTCCAGAGCCCTGACCACTACTCCACACTGCTGCCCTGTATATTATGAAGACAATTCGTGCCAGCTATGCATTTGTGCCGTATACAGTACACTGCCCGAAAACACGAACGAAACTCGGGCTTGCCACGCGAGATTACATTACACGCACACACGCTTTCTTTACATATATAAGACTCCGTCTGCGTAGCAGTTTCACCCATTCCAGGTTTTACTACGAGCTTGACTGACACATTCAAAGACACTAATTAATTAAGTATACCAAATTTTATGAATGACCATTTGGCACAGTTCAGAATTAAAAACGTCACATTTCAACTCAGATGATGTCATACCTGCATGTTAGCGTCAGTAACACCACCACTGCGCTTAAGGGTTTATTTCTCAGACTTCCGGGAGAACGGTGATCTACAAAACAGGAAGTGATTAGGTACCAGGAAGTAAAATGCCTTTTTCATTAATAAAAGTGTTAAAACACAAACGAAGTGTCAATTATTAAAACACAGGACAACGGCGCTCAGTCGTATAATATAATAGTCCCTTTTTTTCCCAACACACACACACACACATATATTTGTTTATTTTATAGCTATTAAATACCGGTGTTCACGACAGTCCAACAGCCTCGTGTCCCCCCCTCCCTCCGCTGCTGCGCTGTTCCCGACTCGCTTTATTTTACGGCTGCTAGCAAAGGGACGGCGTCATGGCGAAAACGAGTGAGTTTGTTTTTTGCTTTTAAGACTTTTACAAATCCCTTCGCCAAGAGGAAATACCGACGATTCATGTGTGTGTGTTTTTTTCCCCCACCCCAGAGCAAAGAAAAGCGAAGAGGCTGGCCCTCCGCAATCACAAGAAGGTAAAGTCCGGCGCTTTCTAATTAAAAAATATTACAATTCACTCCTTGAGCTCTGGAACTCGGTCCTTTTAAGTCGCCGCAACGTGGAACTCTGGACGCTGTAGTTTTTAGAGGCGTTTCTAGCGTTGGAATTAACGAGCGGCGGACTACACTTCCCGGCGTGCGTTTGAAAGGTTCTTCCTTCCACACGTGGGGTGAGAGACGGGAGACGCGGTCACAAAACACGTGGAAGCTGATTGAAATAAAACGAAATCAAACCAACATTAATTAATATATATATATATAACGATTGTAAAATGAAACGTCACACCAGTGCAAGCGTAATTAGTATACCATCTAGTCTATACTTGATCGATTACAGTTAGATTTCGGCATTTGTTTGTCATTCGATCATTATTCTTGTGTTCCCAACCACTTTTTTTTCGGTGATCCCCTGTTTCTTTGAAAAAGTTACACAGTGTGTTATTGTATTTGAACCCGTGGTTATTGCTTTGTATCATCGTTCAGAACAGACTTGACCGTGTTAAAATAAAGCGGGGAGCTTTTTCTGTTACTTTTTAGTCACATTGTAATTCCAGGAGGCTGTGTGGTCCGCTGGTTAAAGAAACGGGCTTGTAACCAGGAGGTCCCCGGTTCAAATCCCACCTCAGCCACTGACTCATTGTGTGACCCTGAGCAAGTCACTTAACCTCCTTGTGCTCCGTCTTTCGGGTGAGATGTAGTTGTAAGTGACTCTGCAGCTGATGCATAGTTCACACACCCGAGTCTCTGTAAGTCGCCTTGGATAAAGGCGTCTGCTAAATAAACACATAATAATAATTGTAAATATCCTGATGTAACTATCACTATTTAATCATATCCTGATGCCACTATCACTATTACCTGCTGTATTATTGAATTGTGGTTTGTCACACTTGTACTTTGCTTGAACAAAAGTTATTGTATTTCTTGCTCTTATTGTATTACTTGTATTGTAATGCTTGAAATGTATTTGCTTACGATTGTAAGTCGCCCTGGATAAGGGCGTCTGCTAAGAAATAAATAATAATAATAATAATAATAATAATAATAATAATAATAAAACATGAATTGTTGATTGTAAAAAAACGATTATAACTGACCCTCGGTCTGATATCAGCACATCCTTATTATGTGATATGGACCAGTGCGTTAGCTGAGGGGAGTCCAGTGCACATGACCCTAGCTGTTCTGCCGTTTACGGTTGTGTTTGTGTGTGTGGGGGGGGCGTTTCTCCGCAGGGGAAAGACGGGGAGCAGTCGACGAAGAGAGAAACGGGGGTCCCCAATGTCCGACACTTCAAGGAGTGCGCCCAGAGGCAGGCGGAGCTGAGGAAGAAGAGGGTGAGCGATATTGGGAGGGGTGAGGGGGTGTCACTCCATAGCGGTGTGATCCGGTCCTGGTTTCACTGGGAGTTTAATAATCAGACACACCTGAGCTTGTTAGCTAGACACACTGGGGGCTGATCAAGCTGGTAGTAAAACCTGGACTGGATCACACTGCTGTGCGACGGGAGTCTGATTCCCATCCCTGTCTGGCTGTGTTGTTAACCCCTTTGTTGCTGCCCAGGTCGAGGAGATGCAGGAGAAGCAGAGAGCCTCGCGGGAGAGGGAGGTGATGAAACGGCGCAGTCTTGAGAGCTTCCAGAAAGACGCGCAGAAACGCCAGCGGGAATTCGAGCACAAGGTGAGTCTCAGCGACGCTGCAGCACACGGTCAGCGGTGATGCCATTTTTTTTTTGGTTATTTTGTCTCATCATCATCATCATCATCATCGTGGTTTATTTTGTTTTGTTTTTGTCTCCCCCCCCCCCCCCCCCCCCCCTTCGATCGATCTCAGGAGACGGAGCTCAAAAGTTTGGAAAAGAACGTCAACTTTGAAAACGAAACCTCCAGGAAGGCTTACTACAGGGAGTTCAAAAAGGTCAGTGGCAGCATTAGGAGGAAGTTATGATCGCTTAGAAAAGAGTCCCGCAGTAAAAGCACAGCAAAGTGTAATACAGCACAGAGACAGCCTGGTAAAGCACAGAGAGGTCTGGTAAAGCATAGGGAAGCATTGTAAAGCACAGAGAGGTCTGGTAAAGCATAGGGAAGCATTGTAAAGCACAGAGAGGTCTGGTAAAGCATAGGGAAGCATTGTAAAGCACAGAGAGGTCTGGTAAAGCACAGGGAAGCATTGTAAAGCACAGAGAGGTCTGGTAAAGCATAGGGAAGCATTGTAAAGCACAGAGAGGTCTGGTAAAGCATAGGGAAGCATTGTAAAGCACAGAGAGGCAAAGCATAGGGAAGCATTGTAAAGCACAGAGAGCTCTGGTAAAGCATAGGGAAGCATTGCAAAGCACAGAGAGGTCTGGTGAAGCATAGGGAAGCATTGTAAAGCACAGAGAGGTCTGGTAAAGCACAGGGAAGCATTGTAAAGCACAGAGAGGTCTGGTAAAGCATAGGGAAGCATTGTAAAGCACAGAGAGGTCTGGTAAAGCATAGGGAAGCATTGTAAAGCACAGAGAGGTCTGGTGAAGCATAGGGAAGCATTGTAAAGCACAGAGAGGTGTGGTAAAGCATAGGGAAGCATTGTAAAGCACAGAGAGGTCTGGTAAAGCATAGGGAAGCATTGTAAAGCACAGAGAGGTCTGGTAAAGCACAGGGAAGCATTGTAAAGCACAGAGAGGTCTGGTAAAGCATAGGGAAGCATTGTAAAGCACAGAGAGGTCTGGTAAAGCATAGGGAAGCATTGTAAAGCACAGAGAGGTCTGGTAAAGCACAGGGAAGCATTGTAAAGCACAGAGAGGTCTGGTAAAGCATAGGGAAGCATTGTAAAGCACAGAGAGGTCTGGTAAAGCATAGGGAAGCATTGTAAAGCACAGAGAGGTCTGGTAAAGCATAGGGAAGCATTGTAAAGCACAGAGAGGTGTGGTAAAGCATAGGGAAGCATTGTAAAGCACAGAGAGGTCTGGTAAAGCATAGGGAAGCATTGTAAAGCACAGAGAGGTCTGGTAAAGCATAGGGAAGCATTGTAAAGCACAGAGAGGTGTGGTAAAGCATAGGGAAGCATTGTAAAGCACAGAGAGGTCTGGGAAAGCATAGGGAAGCATTGTAAAGCACAGAGAGGTCCGGTAAAGCATAGGGAAGCATTGTAAAGCACAGAGAGGTCTGGTAAAGCATAGGGAAGCATTGTAAAGCACAGAGAGGCAAAGCATAGGGAAGCATTGTAAAGCACAGAGAGGTCTGGTAAAGCATAGGGAAGCATTGTAAAGCACAGAGAGGTGTGGTAAAGCATAGGGAAGCATTGTAAAGCACAGAGAGGTCTGGTAAAGCATAGGGAAGCATTGTAAAGCACAGAGAGGTCTGGTAAAGCACAGGGAAGCATTGTAAAGCACAGAGAGGTGTGGTAAAGCATAGGGAAGCATTGTAAAGCACAGAGAGGTCTGGTAAAGCATAGGGAAGCATTGTAAAGCACAGAGAGGTCTGGTAAAGCATAGGGAAGCATTGTAAAGCACAGAGAGGTCTGGTAAAGCATAGGGAAGCATTGTAAAGCACAGAGAGGTCTGGTAAAGCATAGGGAAGCATTGTAAAGCACAGAGAGGTGTGGTAAAGCATAGGGAAGCATTGTAAAGCACAGAGAGGCAGAGCATAGGGAAGCATTGTAAAGCACAGAGAGCTCTGGTAAAGCATAGGGAAGCATTGTAAAGCACAGAGAGGTGTGGTAAAGCATAGGGAAGCATTGTAAAGCACAGAGAGGTCTGGTAAAGCATAGGGAAGCATTGTAAAGCACAGAGAGGTCTGGTAAAGCATAGGGAAGCATTGTAAAGCACAGAGAGGTCTGGTAAAGCATAGGGAAGCATTGTAAAGCACAGAGAGGTGTGGTAAAGCATAGGGAAGCATTGTAAAGCACAGAGAGGTCTGGTAAAGCATAGGGAAGCATTGTAAAGCACAGAGAGGTCTGGTAAAGCATAGGGAAGCATTGTAAAGCACAGAGAGGTCTGGTAAAGCATAGGGAAGCATTGTAAAGCACAGAGAGGTCTGGTAAAGCATAGGGAAGCATTGTAAAGCACAGAGAGGTCTGGTAAAGCATAGGGAAGCATTGTAAAGCACAGAGAGGTCTGGTAAAGCATAGGGAAGCATTGTAAAGCACAGAGGTGTGGTAAAGCATAGGGAAGCATTGTAAAGCACAGAGAGGTCTGGTAAAGCCTAGGGAAGCATTGTAAAGCACAGAGAGGTCTGGTAAAGCATAGGGAAGCATTGTAAAGCACAGAGAGGTGTGGTAAAGCATAGGGAAGCATTGTAAAGCACAGAGAGGTCTGGTAAAGCATAGGGAAGCATTGTAAAGCACAGAGAGGTGTGGTGAAGTATATTAATAAACATGGCATTTATAACCATGGCTGCCAGGTGTTGAGGCTGCGTTGTGATTGGCTCCTGCGTGTCAGTGCGGTGTTGTGATTGGCTGTGCTCTTCCCCCAGGTGGTGGAGTCTGCGGACGTGATCCTGGAGGTGCTCGATGCCCGGGACCCGCTGGGCTGTCGCTGCCCACAGGTGGAGCAGGCAGTGGTGCAGAGTGGGACCAGTAAGAGAATCGTACTGGTGCTGAACAAGATAGGTGAGGAGAGAGCATGCAATATATATATATATATATATATATATATATATATATATATATATATATATATATAATGAGTATTTTAAGGGTAGTACAATTTTTTGACCTTTTTAAATAAAAAAAATAAATAAAAAAATGCATGCCTTTTCGTTACAAACTCACACTAGCCCTGCTGCTGCTGCTGCTGCACCCAGTCCTGGGGTTCAGAGCTCCCCTCAATGAAGTCTAGTATTATTATTATTAATATTGAAATGATCAGGAGCCAGGAGTTTGAGCAGGGTTAGAAACTCACACTAGCCCTGCTGCTGCTGCTGCTGCTGCACCCAGTCCTGGGGTTCAGAGCTCCCCTCAATGAAGTCTAGTGTTATTATTATTAATATTGAAATGATCAGGAGCCAGGAGTTTGAGCAGGGTTAGAAACTCACACCAGCCCTGCTGCTGCTGCTGCTGCTGCACCCAGTCCTGGGGTTCAGAGCTCCCCTCAATGAAGTCTAGTATTATTATTATTATTAATATTATTATTATTATTATTATTATTAATATTGAAATGATCAGGAGCCAGGAGTTTGACACACACACCGCTCCACGCCGCTGCTTCACTGTTCCCGGCTGACCCCCTCCTCCCTCTCCTCTCTCCTCTCTTTCAGATCTGGTCTCTAAGGACATCATTGAGAAGTGGCTGAAGTACCTTCGGAACGAATTCCCCACTGTGGCGTTCAAAGCCTCGACGCAGCAGCAGAGCAGAAACCTGGTGAGGGAAAACAAAACGCTTCTTAGTTTTTAATTTTTTTTACTGTCCCAGGGATGGGAATCAGACTCCCGTTGCACAGCAGTGTGATCCAGTCCAGGTTTTACTACCAGCTTGATCAGCCCCACAGTGTGTCTAGCTAACAAGCTCAGGTGTGTCTTAGTAAACTAAAATGGATCAAGCTGTTTTGCAGCGGGAGTCTTGATTGCTGTACTGTTTGTGATGTTGCCTGTGTCTGGGCGGTATGGTGCTTGCTGAATCTCTCTGACTTTCTCTGGTTCCAGCAACGCAGTCGTGTGCCGGTCTCTCAGGCCAGCGCAGAGCTGCTGGGGAGCAGTGCCTGCGTGGGGGCCGAGTGTCTGATGAAGCTGCTGGGGAACTACTGCAGGAATCTGGACATTAAGACTGCCATCACTGTGGGGGTGGTGGGTGAGTCCCTCAGTGTGTCTCCCGCAGAGCGTCCCCGTGTGCGTCTCCCGCAGAGCGTCCCCGTGTGTGTCTCCCCCGCAGAGCGTCCCCGTGTGTCTCTCCCGCAGAGCATCCCCGTGTGTCTCTCCCGCAGAGCGTCCCCGTGTGTCTCTCCCGCAGAGCGTCCCAGTGTGTCTCTCCCGCAGAGCGTCCCCGTGTGTCTCTCCCGCAGAGCATCCCCGTGTGTCTCTCCCGCAGAGCGTCCCCGTGTGTCTCTCCCGCAGAGCGTCCCAGTGTGTCTCTCCCGCAGAGCGTCCCCGTGTGTCTCTCCCGCAGAGCGTCCCCGTGTGTCTCCCCTGCAGAGCGTCCCAGTGTGTCTCTCCCGCAGAGCGTCCCCGTGTGTCTCCCCCGCAGAGCGTCCCCGTGTGTCTCTCCCGCAGAGCGTCCCACTGTGTCTCTCCCGCAGAGCGTCCCAGTGTGTCTCTCCCGCAGAGCGTCCCAGTGTGTCTCCCCCGCAGAGCGTCCCAGTGTGTCTCCCCCGCAGAGCGTCCCAGTGTTACACACAGTCGCTTGCTGTGACTCGAGGACTGCTTCGGTTTTTAAAAAAAACAAACAAACATGCGGGTCGTCCAATCCTGCAGACCTGCGCAACACAAATCTGAAACCCTATCTATATATAAAAAAATAAAATGACATTGAAAACTCTTTCTACCAGGTTTCCCCAACGTGGGGAAGAGCAGTTTGATAAACAGCCTGAAGAGGGCGCGGGCGTGCAACGTTGGAGCGACGCCAGGGGTTACCAAGTAAGTCCGAGAGAACTCTGTGCGGAAGTGAACTGTGTCAGACATGGACATGTCAGCTGGACGGGTTTATTATTATTATTATTATTATTATTATTATTATTATTATTTATTTCTTAGCCAACACCCTTATCCAGGGCGACTTACAATTGTTACAAGATATCACATTATTTTTACATACAATTCCCCATTTATACAGTTGGGTTTTTTACTGGAGCAATCTAGGTAAAGTACCTTGCTCAAGGGTACAGCAGCAGTGTCCCCCCACCTGGGATTGAACCCACGACCCTCCGGTCAAGAGTCCAGAGCCCTGACCACTACTCCACACTGCTGCCCTACACTCCACACTGCTGCCCTGTGTGTAGGAGAGGAAGCTGGCTCAGTGGTGGGATTGGAGGACACCCGCTGAACCTTAAGATCTCCTGAGCAGCTGTGAGACAAAATAATTGAGCAGTCTACATTAAATATGTGCATATATTGACTGATATCAGAAACAGGGTCAACTGGACATATCAACAACTCAGGGCTGGGAATCAGACTCCCGCTGCACAGCAGTGTGATCCGTTCCTGGTTTCACTGGGAGTTTAATAATCAGACACACCTGAGCTTGTTAGCTAGACACACTGGGGCTGATCAAGCTGGTAGTAAAACCTGGACTGGGTGATGCTGCTGTGCAATAGGAGTCTGATTCCCATCCCCCCCCCTGAGCAGGTGTCTGCAGCAGGTCCACCTGGACAAGCACATCAAGCTGCTGGACTGCCCGGGCATCGTCATGGCGACCTCCAGCTCGGACGCGGCGCTCATCCTGAGGAACTGCGTGAAGATCGAGCAGCTGCTTGACCCCGTGACCCCCGTGGAGGCCATCCTGAAACGCTGCAACAAGCAGCAGGTGAGCGGAGTGTGTGTGCGTGTGTGCGTGCATGCGTGCGTGTGTGTGCGCGTTGGTGTGTCTGTATGTATCTGTCTACATGTGTGTGTGTCTCTATCTCTGTATCTGTATCGCGATGTCTGTGTGTCTGTGTACGTGTATGTATGTCTGTCTGTGTGTGTGTGTGTGTGTGTGTCTATATCTCTATCACAATGTCTGTGTGTATCTCTGTCTCTGTATCTCTCTGTGTGTGTGTGTGCCTCTTTGTATCTCTGTGTATCTCTATCTCTGTGTATCTCTCTCTCCTCGTCTCTCTACGTCTCTGTGTGTGTGTTTCAGATCATGCAGCACTACGGGGTCCCTGATTTCCGCACGGCGCTCGA
>NC_081244.1:6637096-6804596 GCF_902713425.1 Acipenser ruthenus
ATGTCGACCCAGGGGACTTTTTTGACCTGAAAAAAGAAACAAGGACCAGGGGTCACAAATGGAGATTAGATAAAGGGGCATTCAGAACAGAAAATAGGAGGCACATTTTTACACAGAGAATTTTGAGGGTCTGGAACCAACTCCCCAGTAATGTTGTTGAAGGTGACACCCTGGGATCCTTCAAGAAGCTGCTTGATGAGATTCTGGGATCAATAAGCTACTAACAACCAAACGAGCAAGATGGGCCGAATGGGGCCTCCTCTCTCGTTTGTAAACTTTCTTATGTCTTCCTTTTTTATAAAATATGCAAGAGATTTTAATGAACAGTCTCTCCCTCAAGTGTTGCGGTCTCCCAAACACACTACCAAAGAGGAGTGACTGGGTGTGACACGTTCTCTTCATCTTAACCTCAAAAAAACAGGTTCACGGGCCGAGGACTGCCAAGGACAACACAGCCTGGAACGTCTTTCGTTTGGGTAAAACAGAGAACAAACGCTCCGTCCAGTCAGTCGTTCAGCAGCGCGCGTTAACGAATCATATTCACGGTCGCGCTGGACTCGCGAGACGGATTGCTCCGCGTTGAAAGCGTTTTTTTCATAAAGAGGAGATTTTTTTTTTTTTCTACTCAGAGACGCCAAGGTGTTTAGCGATTCGAGGGGTGAAGTTATCTGTTAACAAACTGCCCCCCCCCCCCAAGCTGTGAAAGGGGTACGTTTGCAAGGGGGACCGTTCTGCTTGTGAGGTGTCTGGCTCATTCCAATAGTTCGCTGACCTATTCCCCTGCTCTGCGTGTTCTTGTTGGCGTTTGCTAACCCTGTTTCTCCTCTTCCTCCTCCTCTTCCTCCTCCTCCTGCTCTCAGTTTGGTCAGATGACGGTGCAGATCAAGGAAGGCCGGTCCCAGAGGCAGAAGGATCCTGAGGGGGCAGCCAAGCTCCCCAATCTGCGGGACATCCTGGGCATTGACCCCCTGCAGCAGGGTCAGGCTCTGCGGGCCGCTGGCAAGAAACGCAAAAAGCAGCAGAAGAGAGCAGGTGAGGGAATGGGAAACTCCCGCTGCACGACGGAGTGATCCAGTCCGGGTTTTACTATGAGTTTAATAATCAGACACACCTGAGCTGTTAGCTAGACACACTGGGGGCTGATCAAGCTGGTAGTAAAACCTGGACTGGATGACATTGCGATGAGCCCCTCTACTTATACTCCTGTGATTATATTAAAAAAAAAATTTTCCCCCTCTCTCTTTTCAGATAAAATCGCAACAAAGCTTTCTGACACTCTGACCTCGGCAATGAATTTCGAATTCTCCGACTGACCGGATCCAGTTTTTTTGGATGGGAATCAGACTCCCGCTGCACAGCAGTGTGATCCGGTCCTGGTTTCACTGGGAGTTTAATAATCAGACACACCTGAGCTTGTTAGCTAGACACACTGGGGGCTGATCAAGCTGGTAGTAAAACCTGGAATGGATCACACTGCTGTGCGATGGGAGTTTTTGAACGGACTGCCGGAAAACAACAGCTAGTCAATGTATAAAAAGGACTGCGTTTCCGGATGGATGTTTGGGTTTCTTTTGTGAAATGTGGATGTTGAAATAAAGAGCCCGTTTTCTCTCTACCCCTCACCTGTCTCTCAAGGTCACTTTATTAACCCTCACTATTTTTTCTAGGTGGGAAGTATTTTTATCTTTAAAAAAAAAAAACTGGAAATGGCCGTGATGCCAAAAAAAAACAAAAAAAAAAACCACAACTTGTAAGTTGAAAACGTAAGATTTTGCCACCTCTTTTTTTAAAAAAAAAACCACACTTTCCCAATTTAAAAATAATAAATTAATAAACAAACGGCCTGCTGCTGGTACTCCCGTTTATATGTTTGTCCTCTATTTCCTGTCTTTGAATCCAGCGCCACTGAACCGGCCAAAAACCACGCCCCTAAACTATCCTCATTGGCCAAGGTCTGATTCTGCCACGCCCCAAAACAAAGGATTGTGGGATTTGTAGTCTTATTTTAAAAAAGGAGGATGTAGTGCGTTTAACTCGGGGCTAATTTATCTTTCCTAGTGAAACGAGGACAGAGACAGCTGCTTGGGTTTCTGTCCTTACCAGATTATAAATTAACTGGGTTTTTTTATCACGGGTCTGAGTGTTTTGTTCACAGTTCATGTACCTTTTAGACACTGCCGGTCCCGCCTTCAGAACCGAGTGATGTCACAATTGATTGTCTGATTGACAGGTGGGCAGAGGGGGGGGGGGGGGGGGGGGTTCTCAACTGTCCCTGATTTTGAAGGACATCACCTGAGACTCTGTTGTCTCCATTCTCTTACATTGAAATGTCTTCAGTGGAAAGTATAGGGCAGCTGATCCCAGAATCTCAGGGTGTCGGCTTCAACAACATTACTGGGGAGTTGGTTCCAGACCCTCACAATTCTCTGTGTAAAAAAGTGCCTCCTATTTTCTGTTCTGAATGCCCCTTTATCTAATCTCCATTTGTGACCCCTGGTCCTTGTTTCTTTTTTCAGATCAAAAAAGTCCTCTGGGTCGACATTGTCTATACCTTTTAGGATTTTGAATGCTTGAATCAGATAATCTTTGTTCAAGACTGAATAGATTCAATTCTTTTAGCCTGTCTGCATACGACATGCCTTTTAAACCCGGGATAATTCTGGTTGCTCTTCTTTGCACTCTTTCTAGAGCAGCAATATCCTTTTTGTAACGCGGTGACCAGAACTGAACACAATATTCTAGGTGAGGTCTTAATATTACCCCAAAGGCATTTAAATTAAATGGAGTTACGTTAGCTTAAATTCAAATGTTATTCCTGACATTTTAAGTTAGTTGGATATTCAAATTGACTTCAGTTGTTCAAACGTAATTGGTTGAAGTAGAAGCAGGGGGATACATTCCCATCAGCCCTTGCGGTACACTTTGTTTGTTTAAAAAAGATGTATTTTCACAACATTTATAAATCTGGGGAAAGATTTAAGTTAAATCTGGGGAAAAAAAGATAATGTTTTGGTTTTTTTTAACACATGGCACCCCGTAGTGTGTTCAAACTAACTTGACAAGTAAATCTTACTCAAATGGATTAAGTTACATGAATACAGATGTTATGAGTTTAGTCAGCCCCAGAGAAGAACGAGCAGCTAAACTTAATTATATTAAAGCAACGAGTTTGCTCAGTTTTTTGGAGTAGACTTGACTTATCAGGGTTTTTTGTTTTTCTGCTCACCGTTTCACCTCGTGAGTTTTTTATGTTGGTATTTATAAATAAATACAAAAAAGAAAACCACACCAATTTATTTTTTTTAATTTGCTGCATATTTTATTTTCATCTGAAAAAAAATCAAATAACCATAAAGCTGCTTCTACATCGTTTTTTTTTTGGGGGGGGGGGATATTTTTTTGTTTGCATTCTAGAACAAAAGGCTTTGTTATTATAATAAACAACACTATTATTATTAATAGTAATAATAATAATAATAATAATAATAATAATAATAACACTATTAATAAAATACTATTAATAAAACACATCAACTTATCAACACTTTGTACATTTTGTTTGTGGGAGAGAGATACTGTCGACAATTCAGAAATGTGTGTTTTCCTTGAAGTCTTGAATAATATAAAATACATTATGTTTTTTATTTATTTATTTATTTATTAATTATTTTATTGCATTGTTTTGGTTTCTTTTAAAGTTTCTTCAATTAAAGCTAAGCCTTCATTGCTGACCCTGGTACCTCAGCGAGTTCAGACCATTTCAAACACAAGCAGGAGATATTTGACCTAATTTTAACTTTATTAGAGAAAGAAAAAAAAAAAAAACTGAACGATAAATGTATACAATTTTCTTTAAAGCCTTTAAAAAGTAGATCGTTATCGGGACAGGTAACATTTTTCAACTTCCCACAGAGAGACATTAACGGCGGGCTCCTTGAGGTCATCTGGAAAGAAATACAATAATTATGTTGTATTGTGAAATTCTGCCGAAGCCATTTTTATTTATTTATTTATTTATTTATTTATTTAATTAATTAATTACATTTAATTAAATTGTTCAGCAGTCGCTGAATTCAAATTATTGTCAGTTGGTGTTCACGTGACGCAGCGCGTTGATTTAAACGGGAGACTCCCGCCGAAACGGTTATTTTGCCGCGCGGGTATTTAAAGTTGGTAACGACGAAGATGAAAAATTAAAAAAAGGGAAAAGAAAAATATTGTTTTGAAAGGGAACGATTTGCTTGTGAGTAACCGAAACGACTGTTGTCATGTTGTTTTATTTATTTATTTATTTTTTATTTTTTTTGGCATCGCTGCACCTCCTTGGTCCCGTTTATCATAGATGGGACCGTTTATTTTTCCGTAAATAACATTGATTTTGATATTAAACGTCTCGGTTTCTTTTTTTCTTTATTTTTTTTGACTGAACTCCAGAACACTTTACAGTGGGGTGTTCGTCGGTGTTTTTTAATTGTCTGCCGTCACTCTGATTGGTTGAGATTCAGGGTGGTGTCGGTCCAGCTTTCAGCAGGTGGAGGTTCACAGGAACAGCAACACTGTTGAATTTTACACGTTGCAGTGCGTGGACCTGTCATTACACGGTCAAAAAACGAGGTATTCTTGTCTAACCAAAAAAAAACAACTTTTTTTGACAAAATCAGGTCCCTGTCACATCGGTGTCGTTACAATTCAGCTTAAATTTAGCGGTTTGTTGTTGATAAACTCTCCAAACGACATTCACTCATTCAAACAAAAAACAAACACACATTATTAGTAGTATAGGGTTCGTATATTTCATCTTTACCGCTGCTATATTACGGTTGCAGTTATTACAAAAACTTAAACATGATTTCCATCCGAAAAAGCGATTCACTTATCTTCGAGTGTGAAGGAAAGAGAGAATATCGCCGAGATGGAGTGAGAGGGCGTGGGTAACAAACATATTGTATTATCTTAGGGTACCCGCCGCACCACTCAGTAATAAATACGTCTTTTTAAAAATATAAATACAGAATATATCATTATTTTATGAAACTACACCTGTCGTTTTTTTGTTTTTTTTTTAAAGGGTTGCCTAGCAATACCTCGCGTCCCCATTTTATACAGGGGTAGAGGAGGGGGGAAAAAAGCGTGTATTTATTTATTTATTGAGATTTATTAACTAGTTATGTCTGTTAAACTTGTTTTTGCTGTTGTTGTTGTTTTTTTTTTTTTTTTTTGTAAAGTTCTGTAGCGAAGTACAAAATTTAGTTACAAATGCATTTCCATAGCTGACACTGTTTTTGTTCGTCAGAGTTTCTACCGGTGCGTGTGCGTGTGCGTGTGCGTGTGCGTGTGTGTTTGGGGCGGGGCGGCGGTGGGGAGGTGTGAGGTTATGCAGGCGCCACAGAGGAACTTGAAACGGAAGACACTTCTGTCTTGGAAGTCGAAGACACTTCTGATCCGTCGTCGACTTTCTTTCCGAACATCTCCATTATGCAGTTACGGAACTGGAATGAGGAAAAAAAAACAAAAAAACATTTATTTGTAATTCTGTGCGTCATTACGCAAACCTTTATGAATATAGTATTGGTTATAGTATTACATGGTATCCTATAAGGCCTGTGTTCCTGATCATTTCAATAATATTAATAATAATAATAATAATAATAATAATAATAGACTTCATTGAGGGGAGCTCTGAACCCCAGGACTGGGTGCAGCAGCAGCAGCAGCAGGGCTAGTGTGAGTTTGTAACCCTGCTCAAACTCCTGGCTCCTGATCATTTCAATATTAATAATAATAATAATACTAGACTTCATTGAGGGGAGCTCTGAACCCCAGGACTGGGTGCAGCAGCAGCAGCAGGGCTAGTGTGAGTTTGTAACCCTGCTCAAACTCCTGGCTCCTGATCATTTCAATATTAATAATAATAATAATAGACTTCATTGAGGGGAGCTCTGAACCTCAGGACTGGGTGCAGCAGCAGCAGCAGCAGCAGGGCTAGTGTGAGTTTCTAACCCTGCTCAAACTCCTGGCTCCTGATCATTTCAATATTAATAATAATAATACTAGACTTCATTGAGGGGAGCTCTGAACCCCAGGACTGGGTGCAGCAGCAGCAGGGCTAGTGTGAGTTTGTAACCCTGCTCAAACTCCTGGCTCCTGATCATTTCAATATTAATAATAATAATACTAGACTTCATTGAGGGGAGCTCTGAACCCCAGGACTGGGTGCAGCAGCAGCAGCAGGGCTAGTGTGAGTTTGTAACCCTGCTCAAACTCCTGGCTCCTGATCATTTCAATATTAATAATAATAATACTAGACTTCATTGAGGGGAGCTCTGAACCCCAGGACTGGGTGCAGCAGCAGGGCTAGTGTGAGTTTGTAACCCTGCTCAAACTCCTGGCTCCTGATCATTTCAATATTAATAATAATAATACTAGACTTCATTGAGGGGAGCTCTGAACCCCAGGACTGGGTGCAGCAGCAGCAGCAGCAGCAGCAGGGCTAGTGTGAGTTTCTAACCCTGCTCAAACTCCTGGCTCCTGATCATTTCAATATTAATAATAATAATAATAATAATAATAATAATAATAATAATAGCGGGTACCTGTCTGTTCATGAACACGTAGATGATCGGGTTGTAGATGGTGGCGCTCTTAGCGAAGTAAGCGGGCATCGCGGCCGCCAGGGGATGGAAAGCGTAGCCAGGGTTAGCCGCGCCGAAGCAGACGAAGAAGGTGTAGGGGCCCCAGCAAAAGCAATAAGCGATGATCATCACCACCACCATCCGGGACACTTCCCTCTCGGCTTTCTGCGTCGACTCGGATTCCTTCTGTTGCTGGGCGACCTGCGAGGGTGCGAGAAGGAGGTTAGCACGAGGGAAGGCAATTTAAAAGTTAATAAATAAATAAATAACAACAAAAATTTAATTAAAACAATACACACACTTTACCAATGCATAAAACTGTCCTTATGTCCCCATTTTTAAATCCTCAACTGTAAAAGACCACACGAACGGGGCCCTCCTCTCGTTTGTAAACTTTCATATGTTCTCAGGTGTGTCTGATTATTAAACTCCCAGTGAAACCTGGAACGGATCACACCGCTGTGCAGCTGGAGTCTGATTCCCATCCCTGTACCTATGTCTTCAGAACCACAGTTTTTATTTCTGTTTTTTTTGTTTAATCTTCTGCTTCTAACTCCAGGGATGGCAATCAGACTCCCGTTGCGCAGCAGTGTCACCCAGTCCAGGTTTTACTACCAGCTTGATCAGCCCCCAGTGTGTCTAGCTAACAAGCTCAGGTGTGTCTGATTATTAAACTCCCAGTGAAACCAGGACCGGATCACGCCGCTGTGGAACGGGAGTGACGTTGCTGGGAGAGGCACGTACCGCGTGGATGGCCAGCCACACGGCGATGTAACACAGGATGATGATGGCCAAGGGGATGATACAGCAGGTTATCATGAGCGTTATCATGAAGGACTGGACTCCAGGGACCTCACTACCACTGAAAACATCGGGGCCACATGATGTCTTCAAACCGTGGGGCCAGTACCTGAAACACAGCGGAGACGAGGTGAGGGGGGGGCTGCAGCTTCACTCACCAGGGAGGGGAACGCTGTGCTATACAATACAGTGCTATCTAATACTTCACTGCGCTGTACAGTGGCGGAATGGTTTTAATTCCAACTGGGCTCTCAATTTCTGGACCCTTAATTGAACTGATCGTTTTGCTTAATTAAACCTTTTTTTTAAATTGTTCTCAGCTCTTAAAACAGTTTGCGGATCTCAGCTTGCTTATGAAGTGTTACAGCTAATTTCACGTCCGTAAAAATAACGTCGCTCTGAAAAGACGGTCTCGTCAAACCTTCAGTGTGAGATCAGAAAGATTCGCACTTGGATAATTCTACAAGGACTGTATATTATTATTATTATTATTATTATTATTATTATTATTATTATTATTATTATTATTATTTATTTCTTCGCAGACGCCCTTATCCAGGACGACTTACAATCGTAAACAAAAATACATTTCAAGTATATATATACTATACACAAAAATATATATATATATAGATCAAATAAATTACATCTTCTCCCAGTTATAGTTATAAAAAGAAAAGTAACATGCACATTCACACGGGGGGGGGGGCTGACCTGCTCCAGCCGAATATTGGGGGGGAGCACCAGCCCGCCGCCCACACCCACGAGAAGACGATGCCACTGATGGCCCACTTGGCGTCGAACTTGACGTTGCCAAAGGGCTTGCAGACCACCACCCATCTCTCCCAGGAAATCACGGTGAGAGACCAGAGCCCGGCGATGCCTGGACAAGGACAGAGAGCCGGGGTCAGCAAGTCCACCACAGTCTCGCCGTCCCCGTGGTTACGCTGTGCTGGACTTTACCATGTTATTTATTAAACGTTTTCTGTGCTTTACAATGCTTCCCTGTGCTTTACCAGACCTCTCTGTGCTTTACAATGCTTCCCTGTGCTTTACCAGACCTCTCTGTGCTTTACGATGCTTCCCTATGCTTTACCAGACCTCTCTGTGCTTTACAATGCTTCCCTGTGCTTTACCAGACCTCTCTGTGCTTTACAATGCTTCCATGTGCTTTACCAGACCTCTGTGTGCTTTACAATGCTTCCCTATGCTTTACCAGACCTCTCTGTGCTTTACAATGCTTCCCTATGCTTTACCAGACCTCTCTGTGCTTTACAATGCTTCCCTGTGCTTTACCAGACCTCTCTGTGCTTTACAATGCTTCCCTATGCTTTACCAGACCTCTCTGTGCTTTACAATGCTTCCCTATGCTTTACCAGACCTCTCTGTGCTTTACAATGCTTCCCTATGCTTTACCAGACCTCTCTGTGCTTTACAATGCTTCCCTGTGCTTTACCAGACCTCTCTGTGCTTTACAATGCTTGCCTATGCTTGACCATGCTTTACTACACTGTGCTGTCACGATGGGGAGCTTGCACTCTGTGTTTCAGCTCACCGCAGGTGGCGACGACGTAGCCCTCGAAGATGCACAGGGGGTGTCCCAGGATGAAGTATCCGAAGATCTGGTTGCAGACGCTGATGCTGCTGGCCAGCAAGGTCTCCCCCAGGTCGGCGATGGCCAGGTTCACCAGGATCCAGTTGAGAGGGTGTCGGAGCTTCTTGAACTTGTAAGTGGCCACCAGAACCAAGCCGTTGGTGAAGAGCGAGGCGAAGAACACGAAGATCATCCACAGAGAGGCGAGGTTGTAAATCCAGCGGGGGGCGATGTGGTAGTTCGGACCCTCGAAGGGACCTGCGGGGGGGCGGGCACATTGTAGCACTAGACCCTTAGACCCTGATATTGATGCGATCCAGCCCTCTGAAATGTCTTTATAATATACAGCACTAGACCCTGATATTGATGCGATCCAGCCCTCTGAAATGTCTTTATAATATATAGCACTAGACCCTGATATTGATGCGATCCAGCCCTCTGAAATGTCTTTATAATATACAGCACTAGACCCTGATATTGATGTGATCCAGCCCTCTGAAATGTCTTTATAATATACAGCACTAGACCCTGATATTGATGTGATCCAGCCCTCTGAAATGTCTTTATAATATATAGCACTAGACCCTGATATTGATGCGATCCAGCCCTGAGAAATGTCTTTATAATATATAACACTAGACCCTGATATTGATGAGATCCAGCCCTGAGAAATGTCTTTATAATATATAGCACTAGACCCTGATATTGATGTGATCCAGCCCTCTGAAATGTCTTTATAATATACAGCACTAGACCCTGATATTGATGCGATCCAGCCCTCTGAAATGTCTTTATAATATATAGCACTAGACCATGATATTGATGTGATCCAGCCCTCTGAAATGTCTTTATAATATATAGCACTAGACCCTGATATTGATGTGATCCAGCCCTCTGAAATGTCTTTATAATATACAGCACTAGACCCTGATATTGATGCGATCCAGCCCTCTGAAATGTCTTTATAATATACAGCACTAGACCCTGATATCGATGCGATCCAGCCCTCTGAAATGTCTTTATAATATATAACACTAGACCCTGATATTGATGCGATCCAGCCCTCTGAAATGTCTTTATAATATACAGCACTAGACCCTGATATCGATGCGATCCAGCCCTCTGAAATGTCTTTATAATATACAGCACTAGACCCTGATATTGATGTGATCCAGCCCTCTGAAATGTCTTTATAATATACAGCACTAGACCCTGATATTGATGCGATCCAGCCCTCTGAAATGTCTTTATAATATATAGCACTAGACCATGATATTGATGTGATCCAGCCCTCTGAAATGTCTTTATAATATATAGCACTAGACCCTGATATTGATGCGATCCAGCCCTCTGAAATGTCTTTATAATATACAGCACTAGACCCTGATATTGATGTGATCCAGCCCTCTGAAATGTCTTTATAATTTATAGCACTAGACCCTGATATTGATGCGATCCAGCCCTCTGAAATGTCTTTATAATATACAGCACTAGACCCTGATATTGATGCGATCCAGCCCTCTGAAATGTCTTTATAATATATAGCACTAGACCCTGATATTGATGTGATCCAGCCCTCTGAAATGTCTTTATAATATATAGCACTAGACCCTGATATTGATGCGATCCAGCCCTCTGAAATGTCTTTATAATATATAGCACTAGACCCTGATATTGATACGATCCAGCCCTGAGAAATGTCTTTATAATATATAGCACTAGACCCTGATATTGATGCGATCCAGCCCTCTGAAATGTCTTTATAATTTATAGCACTAGACCCTGATATTGATGTGATCCAGCCCTCTGAAATGTCTTTATAATTTATAGCACTAGACCCTGATATTGATGCGATCCAGCCCTCTGAAATGTCTTTATAATTTATAGCACTAGACCCTGATATTGATGTGATCCAGCCCTCTGAAATGTCTTTATAATATACAGCACTAGACCCTGATATTGATGCGATCCAGCCCTCTGAAATGTCTTTATAATATACAGCACTAGACCCTGATATTGATGCGATCCAGCCCTCTGAAATGTCTTTATAATTTATAGCACTAGACCCTGATATTGATGCGATCCAGCCCTCTGAAATGTCTTTATAATTTATAGCACTAGACCCTGATATTGATGTGATCCAGCCCTCTGAAATGTCTTTATAATATACAGCACTAGACCCTGATATTGATGCGATCCAGCCCTCTGAAATGTCTTTAGAACATATAGTTGAAACAAATTCAATGGCAAACGTTTCCACTAGAAGTCTCTCTCAGCGTCTTCAATAGAAACACTGAAATAAACTTCATGAATTCAACGGCAGACGTTTGGTCCACACGTTGAATTCTCTGTACTTCTACATGCCTCTAACCCAATCAGCGATCAATGATCACGCGGTTTGCGGTCCTCACCTTTTGTGTTGTTGCTGTTCGTGTAGACAAAGATGGAGTCCTGTGTCGTTTCTTCTTGCCTTTTCCTGGCTTCAAAAACCGGGTTCCTCCAAAGCTCTGCCATTTCCTGCTTGTATATACCCCCCCCCACTCTTTCTCTCTCTCTGGCTCCGGTCGGCGTGGCGCTGCCAACGGTTTCTCAGAAATCGGAGCAGCGAGCGACAGTTTTATACCGCGGGCCCTTTTCGGCTCAGGATTAGGTCGGACGTCATCCGAATTACTTAATTGGGATTCTGCACCCCCCCCCCCCTCCCCAGCCCCCTTCCCTCTTCCAATACTCTCTTTCTTTCAACGCGAATGCGTAACCCTGTGCAGATATCCTGCCTTCAGACACTTTGAGGGTAAGCTGCCTAGGATAAGAAGTCCCATCTTTTTAGGGCAGTTCAGGTAAATTAGTTCCTGCTACTGACCGTGAACTGACGTTCCCTGGATTAATGGGGTAATCTTAAAATCGACGACAGATTGCCGGGGACAAAGTACTTTCTAAAACGTCGGTCATCTTAAAAGACAAAAAAAATATATGTTGGTCAGATTTTGTAATCCCAATAGAAATTGACCAGCTGCAACATGCAACATGGTAGAATGAACTAATTGTGCTTCATAAAGTCGCATGAAAGCTGCTGAATAATGTACCCTTATTAACATATTGAATTCCACACCCTCTATATAGAATGAACTCCCTCAGCTTCATAGAGTCCAATGAAAGCTGCTGAATAATGTTCCCTTGTTAACATATTGAATCACACCCTCTCTATATAGAATGAACTCCCTCAGCTTCATAGAGTCCAATGAATGCTGCTGAATAATGTTCCCTTGTTAACATATTGAATTCCACATCCTCAAACCCGCTGCCTTCCACACTGCAGCCCAGCGCATTCTTTATCTAACCACTGAGCTCCTCAAACCCGCTGCCTTCCACACTGCAGCCCAGCGCTTTCTTTATCTAACCACTGAGCTCCTCAAACCCGCTGCCTTCCACACTGCAGCCCAGCGCTTTCTTTATCTAACCACTGAGCTCCTCAAACCCGCTGCCTTCCACACTGCAGCCCAGCGCTTTCTTTATCTAACCACTGAGCTCCTCAAACCCGCTGCCTTCCACACTGCAGCCCAGCGCTTTCTTTATCTAACCACTGAGCTCCTCAAACCCGCTGCCTTCCACACTGCAGCCCAGCGCTTTCTTTATCTAACCACTGAGCTCCTCAAACCCGCTGCCTTCCACACTGCAGCCCAGCGCTTTCTTTATCTAACCACTGAGCTCCTCAAACCCGCTGCCTTCCACACTGCAGCCCAGCGCTTTCTTTATCTAACCACTGAGCTCCTCAAACCCGCTGCCTTCCACACTGCAGCCCAGCGCTTTCTTTATCTAACCACTGAGCTCCTCAAACCTGCTGCCTTCCACACTGCAGCCCAGCGCTTTCTTTATCTAACCACTGAGCTCCTCAAACCCGCTGCCTTCCACACTGCAGCCCAGCGCTTTCTTTATCTAACCACTGAGCTCCTCAAACCCGCTGCCTTCCACACTGCAGCCCAGCGCTTTCTTTATCTAACCACTGAGCTCCTCAAACCCGCTGCCTTCCACACTGCAGCCCAGCGCTTTCTTTATCTAACCACTGAGCTCCTCAAACCCGCTGCCTTCCACACTGCAGCCCAGCGCTTTCTTTATCTAACCACTGAGCTCCTCAAACCCGCTGCCTTCCACACTGCAGCCCAGCGCTTTCTTTATCTAACCACTGAGCTCCTCAAACCCGCTGCCTTCCACACTGCAGCCCAGCGCTTTCTTTATCTAACCACTGAGCTCCTCAAACCCGCTGCCTTCCACACTGCAGCCCAGCGCTTTCTTTATCTAACCACTGAGCTCCTCAAACCCGCTGCCTTCCACACTGCAGCCCAGCGCTTTCTTTATCTAACCACTGAGCTCCTCAAACCCGCTGCCTTCCACACTGCAGCCCAGCGCTTTCTTTATCTAACCACTGAGCTCCTCAAACCCGCTGCCTTCCACACTGCAGCCCAGCGCTTTCTTTATCTAACCACTGAGCTCCTCAAACCCACTGCCTTCCACACTGCAGCCCAGCGCTTTCTTTATCTATCCACTGAGCTCCTCAAACCCGCTGCCTTCCACACTGCAGCCCAGCGCTTTCTTTATCTATCCACTGAGCTCCTCAAACCCACTGCCTTCCACACTGCAGCCCAGCGCTTTCTTTATCTAACCACTGAGCTCCTCAAACCCGCTGCCTTCCACACTGCAGCCCAGCGCTTTCTTTATCTAACCACTGAGCTCCTCAAACCTCACTGCCTTCCACACTGCAGCCCAGCGCTTTCTTTCTTTCTTTCTTTCTTTCTTTCTTTCCTTTTTTCTCCCAAGACTTCTAGTTGAAACGTTGTTGTTTTTTGTCTTTGAATTTAGTTTCTTTCTCGTATTCTGGTATTCTAATACCATCTAGCTCACTGAATATTGAGTCCAGCGATGTGAAACCAGCACTGTAATTCTTAACAGCAAAAAACAAACCAAAAAAGACACCAGATCTTTTTCTCTAAAAGCAGCTTAACGACATGTGCATCCCAGCGAGCCTGCAGCCTGATTCGAAGCGACAGTCCGGCCGGGAGCTCTTCCGATAATCCCACAGGGATTGGCAGTTCACACCGGGGGAAGCAGGATTAAAACCGGAATCTCTCAAAGCCTAAATTCGAATATCATGCCCCCCCCCCACCCCCCCGGTCCATTAGCAGGTTAAATACGATCTTAATAAGAAGGGAAGGGGGCAGAAGAGTTTCTTTTTTTTCTTTTTGGAGAGGATGCGGAAGACCACTGCACAGAAAGGCTTGAGTAACACTTGATTTATTTATCTGTCTGTCTCCCTGTCTCTCTGTCTCGCTGTCTCCCTGTCTCGCTGTCTCTCTGTATCCCTGTCTCTCTGTCTCCCTGTCTCGCTGTCTCTCTGTCTCCCTGTCTCTCTGTCTCGCTGTTTCTCTGTCTCCCTGTCTCTCTGTCTCCCTGTCTGGCTGCAGTGTGGAAGGCAGCGGGTTTGAGGAGCTCAGTGGTTAGATAAAGAAAGCGCTGGGCTGCAGTGTGGAAGGCAGCGGGTTTGAGGAGCTCAGTGGTTAGATAAAGAAAGCGCTGGGCTGCAGTGTGGAAGGCAGCGGGTTTGAGGAGCTCAGTGGTTAGATAAAGAAAGCGCTGGGCTGCAGTGTGGAAGGCAGCGGGTTTGAGGAGCTCAGTGGTTAGATAAAGAAAGTGCTGGGCTGCAGTGTGGAAGGCAGCGGGTTTGAGGAGCTCAGTGGTTAGATAAAGAAAGCGCTGGGCTGCAGTGTGGAAGGCAGCGGGTTTGAGGAGCTCAGTGGTTAGATAAAGAAAGCGCTGGGCTGCAGTGTGGAAGGCAGCGGGTTTGAGGAGCTCAGTGGTTAGATAAAGAAAGCGCTGGGCTGCAGTGTGGAAGGCAGCGGGTTTGAGGAGCTCAGTGGTTAGATAAAGAAAGCGCTGGGCTGCAGTGTGGAAGGCAGCGGGTTTGAGGAGCTCAGTGGTTAGATAAAGAAAGCGCTGGGCTGCAGTGTGGAAGGCAGTGGGTTTGAGGAGCTCAGTGGTTAGATAAAGAAAGCGCTGGGCTGCAGTGTGGAAGGCAGCGGGTTTGAGGAGCTCAGTGGTTAGATAAAGAAAGCGCTGGGCTGCAGTGTGGAAGGCAGCGGGTTTGAGGAGCTCAGTGGTTAGATAAAGAAAGCGCTGGGCTGCAGTGTGGAAGGCAGCGGGTTTGAGGAGCTCAGTGGTTAGATAAAGAAAGCGCTGGGCTGCAGTGTGGAAGGCAGCGGGTTTGAGGAGCTCAGTGGTTAGATAAAGAAAGCGCATAGAATTTAGACCGCATATTTGATAGCGCTGGGACACAGCTTGACATGTATTGGGCTGCAGAAATGATCATGTTAATATTCATTCGTACTAATATTTATTTTTTGTTTTTTTTCAGCGGCGTTGCAGGTTTTGTCTGTGCCTCCCCTTCCCTCTGGCGCCCTGCAGTGGTCAGTATCGGCAGTGCGCTCAGAATTCCGCTCGTTCTGAACTGTTTTCCAGGTTAGAAAGAGTTCACTACGAGCAGAACTCGGACGCGCTTCCGGCTTCCAACCTGACCAAACTCGAAACAACACCGAGAGGGTGAGCTGAGCGCCGACTCCGCTACTGATGCAATTCAGAAACACGAAAAAACAAAACCCTGAACTCATTCGACCAACAACGTTTCCACTACAAGTCTTGATATTTTTTTTCAGTGTCTTCTAGTGGAAACATTGAATTTATGAAGTTTCTTTCAGTGTTTCTGTTGAAGATGCTGAGAAAGACTTCTAGTGGAAACGTTTGCCATTGAATTTATGAAGTTTCTTTCAGTGTTTCTGTTGAAGACGCTGAGAAAGACTGCTAGTGGAGACGTTTGCCATTGAATTTATGAAGTTTCTTTCAGTGTTTCTATTGAAGACGCTGAGAAAGACTTCTAGTGGAAACGCTTGCTATTGAATTTATGAAGTTTCTTTCAGTGTTTCTGTTGAAGATGCTGAGAAAGACTTCTAGTGGAAACGTTTGCCATTGAATTTATGAAGTTTCTTTTAGTGTTTCTATTGAAGACGCTGAGAAAGACTTCTAGTGGAAACGCTTGCTATTGAATTTATGAAGTTTCTTTCAGTGTTTCTGTTGAAGACGCTGAGAAAGACTTCTAGTGGAAACGCTTGCTATTGAATTTATGAAGTTTCTTTCAGTGTTTCTGTTGAAGACGCTGAGAAAGACTGCTAGTGGAGACGTTTGCTATTGAATTTATGAAGTTTCTTTCAGTGTTTCTGTTGAAGACGCTGAGAAAGACTGCTAGTGGAGACGTTTGCCATTGAATTTATGAAGTTTCTTTCAGTGTTTCTATTGAAGACGCTGAGAAAGACTTCTAGTGGAAACGTTTGCCGTTGAATTTATGAAGTTTCATTCAGTGTTTCTGTTGAAGACGCTGAGAAAGACTTCTAGTGGAGACGTTTGCCATTGAATTTATGAAGTTTCTTTCAGTGTTTCTATTGAAGACGCTGAGAAAGACTTCTAGTGGAAACGTTTGCCGTTGAATTTATGAAGTTTCTTTCAGTGTTTCTGTTGAAGACGCTGAGAAAGACTTCTAGTGGAAACGTTTGCCATCGAATTTATGAAGTTTTTTTCAGTGTTTCTGTTGAAGACGCTGAGAAAGACTTCTAGTGGAAACGTTTGCCATTGAATTTATGAAGTTTCTTTCAGTGTTTCTGTTGAAGACGCTGAGAAAGACTTCTAGTGGAAACGTTTGCCATTGAATTTATGAAGTTTCTTTCAGTGTTTCTGTTGAAGACACTGAGAAAGACTTCTAGTGGAAACGCTTGCCGTTGAATTTATGAAGTTTCTTTCAGTGTTTCTGTTGAAGACGCTGAGAAAGACTTCTAGTGGAAACGTTTGCCGTTGAATTTATGAAGTTTCTTTCAGTGTTTCTGTTGAAGACACTGAGAAAGACTTCTAGTGGAAACGTTTGTCATTGAATTTATGAAGCTTCTTTTCGTACAACTAAATTTAGCAGTATTGACTGTCTAACAGCCCTGGTGGTAAAGCACAGGAAATCCCTCTCTAATCCAATCAAGTCTTTTCATCACCGCTGCCACTTATGCACCCACCCACCCAGCTTCACCTCAAGTCATCACACAGCCCTGCTGCTGCTGCACCCAGTCCTGGGGTTCAGAGCTCCCCTCAATGAAGTCTAGTATTATTATTATTATTATTATTATTATTATTATTATTATTATTATTATTATTATTATTATTATTAATATTGAAATGATCAGGAGCCAGGAGTTTGAGCAGGGTTAGAAACTCACACTAGCCCTGCTGCTGCTGCTGCTGCACCCAGTCCTGGGGTTCAGAGCTCCCCTCAATGAAGTCTAGTATTATTATTATTAATATTGAAATGATCAGGAGCCAGGAGTTTGAGCAGGGTTACAAACTCACACTAGCCCTGCTGCTGCTGCTGCTGCTGCACCCAGTCCTGGGGTTCAGAGCTCCCCTCAATGAAGTCTATTATTATTATTATTATTATTATTATTATTATTATTATTATTATTATTATTATTATTATTAATATTGAAATGATCAGGAGGCAGGAGTTTGAGCAGGGTTAGAAACTCACACTAGCCCTGCTGCTGCTGCTGTTGCTACACCCAGTCCTGGGGTTCAGAGCTCCCCTCAGTGAAGTCTATTATTATTATTATTATTATTAGTCATCCCTGCGTGTGCAGTAACTGTAACTCTTGTCTGGGATTTGACACACCTGCTGTAATAATAAGCTAGTAAATATTTGCTCTATTTCCTCTTGCAGCAGAGTTTCCAAATCAGGTTGCTCAATATTGTGAGTCACGCACAGTCAAAAGACAGATAATGTGTCATGCCAAACCTTCAGGAAGAGTGTGCTGTGCCTCTCTGTGCTTTACAATGCTTCCCTATGCTTTACCAGACCTCTCTGTGCTTTACAATGCTTCCCTATGCTTTACCAGACCTCTCTGTGCTTTACAATGCTTCCCTATGCTTTACCACACCTCTCTGTGCTTTACAATGCTTCCCTATGCTTTACCACACCTCTCTGTGCTTTACAATGCTTCCCTATGCTTTACCATACCTCTCTGTGCTTTACAATGCTTCCCTATGCTTTACCAGACCTCTCTGTGCTTTACAATGCTTCCCTATGCTTTACCAGACCTCTCTGTGCTTTACAATGCTTCCCTATGCTTTACCGGACCTCTCTGTGCTTTACAATGCTTCCCTATGCTTTACCAGACCTCTCTGTGCTTTACAATGCTTCCCTATGCTTTACCACACCTCTCTGTGCTTTACAATGCTTCCCTATGCTTTACCAGACCTCTCTGTGCTTTACAATGCTTCCCTATGCTTTACCAGACCTCTCTGTGCTTTACAATGCTTCCCTATGCTTTACCAGACCCCTCTGTGCTTTACAATGCTTCCCTATGCTTTACCACACCTCTCTGTGCTTTACAATGCTTCCCTATGCTTTACCAGACCTCTCTGTGCTTTACAATGCTTCCCTATGCTTTACCACACCTCTCTGTGCTTTACAATGCTTCCCTATGCTTTACCATATCTCTATGTGCTTTACAATGCTTCCCTATGCTTTACCACACCTCTCTGTGCTTTACAATGCTTCCCTATGCTTTACCACACCTCTCTGTGCTTTACAATGCTTCCCTATGCTTTACCAGACCTCTCTGTGTTTTACAATGCTTCCCTATGCTTTACCAGACCTCTCTGTTCTTTACAATGCTTCCCTATGCTTTACCAGACCTCTCTGTGCTTTACAATGCTTCCCTATGCTTTACCAGACCTCTCTGTGCTTTACAATGCTTCCCTATGCTTTACCGGACCTCTCTGTGCTTTACAATGCTTCCCTATGCTTTACCAGACCTCTCTGTGCTTTACAATGCTTCCCTATGCTTTACCACACCTCTCTGTGCTTTACAATGCTTCCCTATGCTTTACCAGACCTCTCTGTGCTTTACAATGCTTCCCTATGCTTTACCAGACCTCTCTGTGCTTTACAATGCTTCCCTATGCTTTACCAGACCCCTCTGTGCTTTACAATGCTTCCCTATGCTTTACCACACCTCTCTGTGCTTTACAATGCTTCCCTATGCTTTACCAGACCTCTCTGTGCTTTACAATGCTTCCCTATGCTTTACCACACCTCTCTGTGCTTTACAATGCTTCCCTATGCTTTACCATATCTCTATGTGCTTTACAATGCTTCCCTATGCTTTACCACACCTCTCTGTGCTTTACAATGCTTCCCTATGCTTTACCACACCTCTCTGTGCTTTACAATGCTTCCCTATGCTTTACCAGACCTCTCTGTGTTTTACAATGCTTCCCTATGCTTTACCAGACCTCTCTGTGCTTTACAATGCTTCCCTATGCTTTACCACACCTCTCTGTGCGTTACAATGCTTCCCTATGCTTTACCACACCTCTCTGTGCTTTACAATGCTTCCCTATGCTTTACCGTGCCTCTCTGTGCTTTACAATGCTTCCCTATGCTTTACCAGACCTCTCTGTGTTTTACAATGCTTCCCTATGCTTTACCAGACCTCTCTGTGCTTTACAATGCTTCCCTATGCTTTACCAGACCTCTCTGTGCTTTACAATGCTTCCCTATGCTTTACCAGACCTCTCTGTGCTTTACAATGCTTCCCTATGCTTTACCACACCTCTCTGTGCGTTACAATGCTCGCGAATCGATAATCGTGTTATTATTGATAGCAGCCTTTGAGAAAGAATTTACTGTATGTGTATCCTCTGCCCTCTAGTGGAAGTAAATATTACTGCAAGGAATTTTTAAAAAAAAGGGGGCGTGGGGGTGGGGAAAAATTTGCCATGACAACGGCGTGTTAGCAGTACCTCCCAGAAAGTTTGAATTTTTAAATTACAGTTAATTAACGGTTTTTCATTCCACGCCTGTTGATTCACTGTGCTGCGGCATTGTGACTAATACACTCCGTTTTCAAAATGTGGATTATATTAAAATGTGTTCTGATATTTATCTAGTCGCAGACAATTTAAGCGGAAACTAATAAATGACAATAAGTACGAAATGACGTATTTTTGAATCAACAAAATTTTAAAATGTATATGTTATTATTATATATTTATGAAGAATTCTGTGGTAAAGTTACTATAAAACATATATTATGTAGTAAGTACGATACTGTAAATGATAAAGTATTACAATCTGCATGTATTATTATTATTATTTTATTATTATTATTATTATTATTATTACTATTTTATTTAGTAGTAGAGTACTCGTGGTTTTAGTACGGTATACGGACGGATAATAATATTCAGATCACACCATTGTAAATGTTTATTACAAAAAAAAAGCTTGTAATTATTTGTGTTAATGAAATTATAAAGTTATTTGATGTAAAACACACATAACTTAAATAAGCTAGCGATCTATCCAGTCTTCGCTACTCAACTTCTCGAACGTCGAGCCATTACGTAGCTTGCTTTTTTTCACCAAAAAGTTTTTTTGACACAGAAAAAGGGGTTGTTGTTTAATAAATGATTGAAGTTCTGTTCCACCAATCAGACAAGCCTTGAACGAGCCCTAAATTAAAATGGGCACGTCTTCTAGCCAATCACATTTAAAGGAATGGATGGGCGGGGATTCTACAACACAACTTTCTTCGATCCTTTTTACCCAATCAGTTTGCACGAAATTGGACTGGCTTTACTGTCAGCCAGCCCGCGTTTCCATGAGACGGGTGAGTGATAGCTGCTGCAACCAATCACACCCACTGTTGTTTCTTTCCAGCCAATTGGAAACTGTAATTTCCATCTGTTGGGCGGAGTTTAGAGGAGGGGGGGGGGGGGATCCTTTCGGGTGAGAATTTTTTGACTTCGCAGTTATCTGTAGTACAGGAGTCTCGCGAGATTTCCTGGCGTACAGCTGCCTCTTGGCGCAGAAGATATCGCGAGATTTGCGAGGGGGGGGGGGAATCCGAAAGATGTGTAGCGAATTTTTTTTTTTTTAATTTATTTATTTAAATATAAAAAAAATGGCCGCCGCAGAGAGCGGAGAGGAGATACTGTAAGTGTAAATTCAAAATATATATATTTTTACATCCATATATTCTACTTCAGTAAAAGCAACTGAATTTGCAGCGGTGAAGTATGCGAACTTGTGTTTTAAAATGAAGGCTGTTTTTAATTTTTTTTGCTAAAGAGGGGAGGGAGGGCGAAAATACTCTATTTGAGGTGTATTTTCAGTGGCTTTCTCGTAGTGGGGTGTGAGAAAATAATATTTGCGCGTTACTGGAAGGAGGAGGTGTGTACTGGTATCAATTTCTGACGTTGGTTGACTATTGTTTCCGTTGTATCTTATCCTTATATATACATAATATATATATATAATGTGTGTGTGTGTGCATTTTCTGTGTTGTTTGTAGATCCTTATCCCCGTTTGCAACCAGCTTTTAAATGCATTTCTTTTAAAAATGTAACCGTAAAAAAAAAGAAAAGAAAAGAAAAGGTCTTAATTATTATTATTTTTTTTTGCTTGGTGACATTTTCAATAAAAAAGGTTGTGTACGGCGGTGTATGCATGACTGTCTTCTTTTTTTTTTTTCTTTTTCGCTTCTGCGTATGTATTTTTTTTTTTTTTCTTTCCTGGCTGTGTAGAAAATGCGTAACACCAATAACATCAAACTTTTTGTTTTATAAAATAATACAAAATACAATAACAGCCCAGAGTGTTATTTTTTAATAGGTATTTATATGTAGTCGGTGTCATTGTCTGTCTTTTTACCGGCAAAGAAAGAGAAAGTGTATTTTACCCTACGTTGTGTTAATATTTTCTTAATGTGATAGATTAAAAAAAAGAGAGATGACGACTAGTTTCTGTGCACGCTAGGAGATCATTATTTTTTTATCCTGTCGGTAATGTAATTATTTTTAAATGCACAAAAGCTGGACAGAATTGGATTCGTTTTTATAAAATGCGTTTTTGAAGCTTGTGTGTTTTTTATATAAACTGTAAAAGACACCGAAGCGCCACCGATTCATAACAGAGGCTTGTTGCGTCATATGTATTTATTTGGAAGAGATTTAAGATATTTAGCCTTCCATTAATTTCCGTTGACTTTCTGTTGGTGCTTCATTTGTGTATATAAAATAAAAATAACCCTGCTGTAATGTTTTTAGTTTAACTAGTAGTCTGGGAAAGGGATTACGTTGTCGAATGTGCAAATTATCAATGTAATATTTTCCAGTGTGTGTGTGTATATGCATTTTTTAATGTTTTTGCGGTGATTAAAACCCAAATGTGTACACATTACCCCTTTTGAAAATATTCCGCGTCTCATAATTGCCCGGTGTGGATTCTTGTTGTGTGAAATTAACGGTTTAAATCGGTTTATACTGTGCCGGGCATTGGTAAAAGACACCGGTGTCCTTAACATTAATCGCAGCTGGTTTTGCAGACTGAGGAGTGTGTTTTAAGTGCGTCATTGTGAAAAACGTTCACCTTTGGGGAATTGTACCAGGGTTTTGAGGCAAAATGGGGGTCCTCTAATGTTATATTTTTTTCCCCCAAAAGCTCACCTGTTTTTATAATTTTCTTCTCGTTCTGAAGACGACCATTTATCTAATTTAGTAACGGGGAAGTCAGGCTACCATATAACACTGTACAATGTACTGTGATTTTTATGAAGTAAACATTTTTCATAAGTTCCAACACAAGGTCAGTTGATCCACATAAAGGACAAATATGGGATTATTTAATTTTTAATACGTTTTCATAAACACATACCCGCCATTACTTTAAAAAAAAAAAAAACGGCTTTCGTTTCGCGAGACGCGGTATTTTAAAATAAACCGACACGTGCAAAAAAAAAAGTTGGCGGTTTTTTTTTTTCCCGCCTCAGAAAGGCACGTTAAAAAAAATCAATGTATTCAGACGCAGCTTTTGTGAGGGGTACGTGTTTCTATCAATTTAGTTTACGCACCATCTTGCATATATACTACAGCGAATAACAAGCAAATATATAATACAATGTCGATCAATTGTACTTTTTTTTTTTTTTCTCATGGAATGGAAGTATTAATATTGTTGTTTTTGTTTTAAAAGATGCCCTAACATACCACAGATATAAAAAGATCGACGACTGCAAAAACGTTACACATAAAAACAATCAAAATAGCCGCCTCTTAATATTTGGGTTTAGATTTATTTATTTATTTATTTATAAACAACACTAAGATACCTTTGTTTTGTTTACGCAAACACGTATTTAACACTTTTTTTTACAAAAACACAAAATGACTTATTTTTAACGGGTAGGTAAATCTTGACAACTGTGTGGTTGTGTCTTTTGAGGATGAGGTACGTTTATTTAGGTGTATGGACTAGCATGAGCATTTATCCATCTCCTGTGTGAATTCTACAAGCTGCTATACATACACCAAACATAAACAGATGTATAAATACAACCGCAGATTTCAGTTTCCACAGTCCATATCCTCTCCGTTTTACTTTAATGTGGACACGCAGGCGGGTACGTTTTGTGCAGATCTCCAGTGAACAGGTAAAAGCATGCCTGTGTGGTAAAGCCCCTTTTCCCACTGGCTACTCTTACTCGGGACGTGGGTCACTTTGACCCGGGTTGAGCGAGACAGGATGCTTGACAGCCGTTTGTGAGTCAACGCAATTCCCAAAATTCAATCACCCCAAATTCGCTTTAATCTGTACACTCCTTCACAAGCAGATCACATCGTTTCAGAACCGTCTACTGTACACAAACCTGGTGGCATTTGGTTATGTCCTTTTTATGAATTTATTTATTTCCCGGGACGGGACACAACACTGCCAGTAAGATGTCAAGTCTAATCCAATCAAAAACCTTTCTATATTCAGATGAGTCAATTGAGAACAACGTCTCGTTTACAGAGACGACCTGACGAGAGGCTCACTCACCACGCCACAGCAGACGCAATAAAGATGTCGTTTTGCAGGGATGGGCTGGTCACTTTGGTACAAGAATGACTGTTTCGTTTGTCGATTTATCACCCAAGAGAAACAACTGGGATCATCGCGATTTATAACTTCTATCACGGTTTTATCTTCGATTGCAGGTGGAGGATCCATTGTTTTTTGTTCTTTCTCTCTCTCATACCTCATTTTTCTAAGTCTGCCTTTTCAAAATTAATACCACCACCACCACCACCACCACCACGGCTCTCGCTCCAGCATTGAAGGGAGACTTAATTAAACTGAAAATAATTCTCCTCTCCCCCCCCCCCCCCCCCCCCCCCCCATTAAAGATTAAGAACTTGTTTAACAAACACCCTGCCCCCCCACCAAATCTTCGGAGAGTTTGATAATCTGGTACTAATACAGTGTTTTTATTCATCATTTAAATTTCTTTTCTATGGAGATGGTGATTTAATTTTTATTGCGCAACATTATTTGAACTTTTAATGGAAATGAAAATAAAAAAGTAGGTTCTATTTATTTATTTTTTTTAATGCACAACTGCGATGTTAATTTTTATAAAGGTTATAAAAAAATCTGTAAACAGGGCGTGGTTTGAATCTCTTGTTTGTGTCAGTTTTTCTTTTTTTTTTTTTTTTAATGCCCCCGATGATGCTTAAAGCATATGCTGTTATTATTATTATTATTATTATTATTATTATTGTTATTTAGCAGACGCTTTTATCCACAGTGACTTACAGAGACTAGGGGGGTGAACTCTGCATCATCAGCAACTGCTGCTGCTGCTGCAGAGTCACTTCCAATAGGAGCTTGTTTGTTTGACGTCTCATCCGAAGGACGGAGCACAAGGAGGTGAAGCGACTCGCACACAGGGAGTCAGTGGCTGAGCCGGGATTTGAACCTCCTGGTATCAAACCCTTTTCTCTAATCGCTGGACCACATATACCGACCTACACAGTCTGAAAGTGCTGTATTGAATGCTATTGCATTGTTATGTCCCCTCGCTCAGGACAGCGAGGTGTCTGAGTTTGACCAGGTGGGATGGAGGCTGAGAACGGAGGGAACCTCCTGGTATCAAGCCCCTTTTTATTTAACCCCTGGACCACCGAGTCAGTGCTACTGTAACTTCGGTTCGGTAGCACATCACCGTGTATCCAGTTTGTAAAGTAATCCAGCGAGGGGTCGGGTGGGCGGTCGAGGGATCCGGCGGGTCCCTGGGGAATCAGGGTAAAGCACGCAGCCTCTCGGGTCTGTGGAGTCAAGCAGAGTGGTGCAGGAGGGTGCAATAGAAAAAGTGACGGGTTACTGTCCTGTTACGATCAATCAAGATAAAAGCAACATTGTGTGTGTGTGTGTGTGTGTATATATTGTAACCCTTTTGTGCACTGCAATTATATCTCCATTCAAACACGTTAGCTATTGTTATTGATCAATTAGTCACATTTTTGTGAACCTACATGACCTTTTTCTTTTAGATTTTGCTCCTTTTGCTACACACGTGTATATATATATATATGTGTGTGTGTGTGTGTGTTTTTTTTTTCTTATCAACATATATATAAAATGTGTGTGTGAAAGGAGGTAGAACTGCAGTCTACAAAATAATAAAAAGGGATTTGCGTCGATTTTATATGATTTCTACATTTCCAGTTCCGCGTTAAGTAAGATGTTAAACCGTTTCAAGATTCTTTTCTTTTCGTTTGTGCTTCCAATTGTGTACAAAACAGCGGACAGTAGCTGCGCTAGTAATAAAGGGACATTGCGTTGAGAGAAAAAGATATTTTATTAAAAATGAAAGTCGGTCATTTCAGCGAATAAAATTCTGAGAATTGAGATTTAAGGGTGCTTTAAAGACTTGGTTTACTGGTGTGTTTTTTTTTTTTTTTTTTCACTGTTTAAAACGTTATCTATGAGTAAAACTTAAGACCACACACTGAGATAGGAGGTACAGGAGGTGTATCTGAAAAGTCTTTTTTTTTTTTTTTTCCCAGTCTGAGCCGAAAAGAGAAATGCAGTTTGGTGTTGAAACACATTTTATGAATTAATTTCAAATTGCATTCCTTCGCCGGAGTGGTTTTGGACGCATACAAACGAGCCAATGCTGCCCAAGTGTCTGCGATGGGAGACCCTGTGCATACGCCAGCTTTCAAACGAGCAGAGTTTAAAGTGCTACCTTGTCAAAGTCAAATCGAGAACATTTACACCCACTCCATAGTAAACTTATGATGCACCAGATTTGCCCACAGTGGGGGAAAAATGAGTCCCTAAATTTTGGGAAGGTCCCTTTTTCTCTCTGCTTTGCAATCGTCCTGACTAGCTTAATTATTTATTCATTTATCGATTGATTTGTTTGCCAAACACTCGTAGACAGACTGCGCTTGTAGATCTCTCGCTCCGCCCCTCCCTGCTCTGCTCTGCTCTGGACTCCCCTGAGCTCAGCACCACGTTACTGGACCCTCGGCTGATGTGCTATCTTTGCACTGCTAATACATCATCATAGATGCAACTTGCTGTCGCCCTAACTTGTTGCATCCTAGTTCCTGTTGTATTTGAGTATTATTATTATTTGCACTTTCTGTAAAATACACTGCGTTTAAAATATGAAGCTTGCATTGTAACCCCGTGCTGACCTGTAGCATCTGTAAGTCGCTTTGGATAAGTAAGTTAAATAAATAAATAAATAAATAAATAAATAAATAATAATCATATATTATAAGCGTTGAGTTCATCTTTGTGGGTCGTGAAGTTGTGGTTATTTAATTTCAGTTCTGTAAAAAATGACATTTGAATTACCACTTTTTTTTTTAAATATATATATAAAAATATTTAACCAGCAAAATGCCAGTGAGGTGAATTTTTTTTTAATTTTATTTATTTATTTATTTATTTATTTATTTATTTATTTTATTTTTTATTTATTTATTTATTTATTTTTATTTATTAATTTAGTCGTTGTCAGTGTTTTTACCCCGTTTTTCTCCCCAATTTGGAAACGGCAGTTGTGTTGTTATTAATCCCGGTTCACCGCTGCAGCTCCCCACGGCGACTCGGGAAACGGAGGCTGAAACACGCGTCCTCCGAAATTTGTTCCTGCCAAGCCGTCGTTTTTTCGCACTGCGGATCCACAGCGAAGCCACCAGATCGATAGTGCCGGAGGACAACGCAGATCTGATGGCTCCACTGCAGATCCGCAGGCGCCCTGTCAGCCACAGGGGTCACTGGTGCGCGGTGAGCCGTGGATTCCCCTGCTGACCTAAGCCCTCCCTACCCGGGCGGCGCTCGGCCAATTGTGCGCCAACCCCTGGGAACTCCTGGTCACAGATGGCAGAGACGTAGCCTGGATTTGAACCTGCAACCTCCAGGCTATAGGGCACATCCTGCACTGCACGCGGAGCGCCTTTACTGGATGCGCCAATTATTTTATTTTAACCTGTCGATGGAGAACTAGTTTATTTGAGGGATTGTCGGACATTAATCCACGAGACCAGGGCTGGTCAAGACCACAGATGGGTTTTGCATCCCCCTGTAGCATTCTGCTTCGTAAAATTGCATGAAAGCTGCTGAATAATGTTCCCTTGTTAACATATTGAATTCCACCCCCTCTATATAGAATGAACTCCCTCAGCTTCATAGAGTCCAATGAAAGCTGCTGAATAATGTTCCCTTGTTAACATATTGAATTCCACCCCCTCTATATAGAATGAACTCCCTCAGCTTCATAGAGTCCAATGAAAGCTGCTGAATAATGTTCCCTTGTTAACATATTGAATCACATATATATATATTTTTTTTAAAATTATATCTCAATCCTACAATTCTAGGGTGAGGCAAAACTTTGGGCCACAGATGTACAAGTCATTTGTCACAATGTACATTTGGTACAATAAAAATAAATAAATTGTGAAATCCCCAATAAATCCAGATTTTCCAACCGTCTACAAAAAGCCTGACATGTTCTTAAAAATAATTTCCTGTTATTTATTTGTGTTTTTTTTTTTTTTTTTTTTTTTTTTTGTCCCTCAGTGAGGAGAAAAGCGAAGACCAGGAGCAGCCGGGGCAGAAGGAGAAACCCCCAAAACCGAAGAAGTTGAAGAAGGAGAAGGAAGGGGGGCGGGATGAGGAGGGGCTGCAGCCTGCCCCGCCCCCTCCTCCTCCTCCTCCTCCTCCTCCCCCCTCCTCCTCCTCCGCAGAGCAGCTGCAGCCACGGTCTTCCATGGAGGCTGGGAGAGCCGAGCCCTGCGAGTCTGCAGCGGGGGCCGCCAGCTCCGCCCCGGCCCCCCCAGAGCCTGCCGTCTCCCCCAAACAGAGACGCTCCATCATCCGCGACCGCGGGCCCCTGTACGACGACCCCTCGCTGCCCCAGGGCTGGGCGCGCAAGCTGAAACAGCGCAAGTCTGGGAGGTCGGCTGGGAAATACGATGTGTACCTGATCAAGTGAGGGGAGCTTATATTGCAGTGTGTGTGCGCGTGTGTGTGTGTGCGCGTGTGTGTGTGCGGTTAGGATACGCAGTTGGTTGTTTTATTTGGTTTTATTTATAGGAAATACAGCGTCTACCTGATCAAGTGAGTCCAGTTTATATATTATTATTATTATTATTTTTATTTATTTATTTATTTATTTATTTATTTCTTACTTAGCAGACAGGGGTTACAGATATTTTATTTTAATTGAGCTTCCACAGCATTTAAATGCATCCAAACTAATAAATAAATTCATGTCGCCGTTTCAGATACAGACTCAAAGTTCAACTAGCTTTTATGAGTTTTTATTTGATAGTATTTGTAACATATTTATCCCAGATTCTAAAAACTTGTGGTTTATAATGACCTAACGCAGAGCTTGGATCGTGCTGTGCAGCTGTGGCCAAAGGTTTTGCATCGTCCTCTACGTAGAATAAACTCTCTCAGCTTCATAGAGTCCAATGAAAGCTGCTGAATAATGTTCCCTTGTTAACATATTGAATCACACACCCTCTATATAGAATGAACTCCCTCAGCTTCATAGAGTCCAATGAAAGCTGCTGAATAATGTTCCCTTGTTAACATATTGTATTACACACCCTCTATATAGAATGAACTCCCTCAGCTTCATAGAGTCCAATGAAAGCTGCTGAATAATGTTCCCTTGTTAACATATTGAATCACACACCCTCTATATAGAATGAACTCCCTCAGCTTCATAGAGTCCAATGAAAGCTGCTGAATAATGTTCCCTTGTTAACATATTGAATCACACCCCCTCTATATAGAATGAACTCCCTCAGCTTCATAGAGTCCAATGAAAGCTGCTGAATAATGTTCCCTTGTTAACATATTGAATCACACACCCTCTATATAGAATGAACTCCCTCAGCTTCATAGAGTCCAATGAAAGCTGCTGAATAATGTTCCCTTGTTAACATATTGAATTCCACACCCTCTATATAGAATGAACTCCCTCAGCTTCATAGAGTCCAGTGAAAGCTGCTGAATAATGTTCCCTTGTTAACATATTGAATCACACCCCCTCTATATAGAATGAACTCACTCAGCTTCATAGAGTCCAATGAAAGCTGCTGAATAATGTTCCCTTGTTAACATATTGAATTCCACACCCTCTATATAGAATGAACTCCCTCAGCTTCATAGAGTCCAATGAAAGCTGCTGAATAATGTTCCCTTGTTAACATATTGAATCACACACCCTCTATATAGAATGAACTCCCTCAGCTTCATAGAGTCCAATGAAAGCTGCTGAATAATGTTCCCTTGTTAACATATTGAATCACACTTCGCCTTGTCGTATTATGTACTTCCATATAAAAATTGAAAAATGTGACATTTCGAAATCTAACATGAATACTACTGGACTACTATTATGGCTTTTTTTGTCAATATAATTTTGTATTCTCTTTGATTTTACATGATGTTAAATAATTATGTCTGAATCCTAAAATTTGAGATGATGCAAAACTTTTGACCAAAGCTGTGCAGTATTACTAATCATAGGTGTAATTCACGCGGGGGGCCATATCCCCTCCTCACATTTTTCAACCAACGGGAAATGTCCCCCTCGCGTTGCAGCAATATCAAAACTTGTATTTGTCAGTCGTGTATTCGTATAATCAGTAGTCAGTAAAGAGGTCTCCACCAGGACCCAGCGGAAACTCCAGCTGAGCCAGCTCTGGCGTGCAATGCATTATGGGAGAGACTGCAGAGGCCGGTAGTAAAGAACGGTTTCTACAAATTAATTTTTTGCTTGTAAAATTTCTCAGCTTCATCTGTTCCATAAATCTGGGGGAAAACCAATGCTTCAAAACAACGCTTATTATTAATCAGGTTCACTGGATTTTTCCCTGGGTGGCGGGTTTGAGAAACATTGAGATGTTTCTCAAATATTTCACCAAGGTGAAACTTGGTATGGACGTCCCCAGGCAGAAGCGGGTTTCAGAATCTCTGTCACAGTGACCAGCAAAGGAACCTGGCTTTGATATGCGTTGAACTCATTTAGCATACTGTGGGTGTACTGACCTACTTTTTTGTCATGCCAGCTGAGGCTCCATTTGAAGGCTGTATTTTTGGGCACCGTCCTATTATGATGAAACCGTGAATGAGAGAATCTGGCTATTCTGCAGCCTTGCGTCTCTCAAAAGGATCCCTGCGTAGCGGAGACCTTTTTTTTTTCTTACCGCGGGGGGTGGGGGGGAATTATTATTATAGTTCAAAAAAAAAAAAAAAAAGTAATTATTATTAATGAGTCATTTAGCAGATGCATTTATCCGAAGCGACTGACAGAGACTAGGGGGTGAACTCTGCATCATCAACAGCTGCTGCTGCAGAGTCACTTCCAATAGGAGCTCATTGGTTTTACATCTCATCCGAAGGACGGAGCACAAGGAGGTGAAGTGACTTGCTCAGGGTCACACACACACACACACACACACACACACACACACACACACACACACACACACACACACAGGGAGTCAGTGGCTGAGCCCGGATTTGAACCTCCTGGGATCGAGCCCCTTTCTTTAACCTCTGGATCCTCCGAGCCACCATCTCAGGGCTGTTTGAGTTTCCTTGTTTTCTGTGCAAACATCTGCGAATTATGGAATTGATTTACATGGAATAAATGTCTGCCTGGTGTGAAGTTTAATTGTTTTTCTAGTTGCTGTGCAGAGATCGATCGAGCAGTGTGTGTGTGTGTAAAGGTGACAGCGTCTTTTTGTAAACTGTTTCCAGTGTCGGAAAAAAAATAATAATAAAAAAATACAACTCTGGCCAAAAGTTTTGCATCACCTACAATTTTAGGATTGAGACATTTTTTTTTATTTTTAAATTATGTTTTTATCGTGAAGTGTATGGGGGGAAAACTCCAAAGCGCTGGTGTGTAGTTCAGTATCTTAACAAGGGAACATTATTTCAGCAGGTTTCGTTCGACTTTACAAAGCAGAATGAGTTCATTCTACAGGGTGAAGATGTAAAACTTTTGGCCAGAGCTGCACTTTCTGTGTAATTGTGTTTTAACAACATTATGCAGTTCACTGGTCTTTGTTCCAAACCCTGTTCGAAATGGTTTAACTGAACAAATTTAACTCTCCATTAAATCTCCTGAAGATTTTTTTTTTTGGTGTTTCGGTCCTTTTTAATCTACATTGCATTTCCAACGAACCCTCCCTTTTTAAAAATTCAGTAATCCGCACGTGCGCAGGATAGGACAGATCTCGACAGATCTTGCGGTCAACAGCGTGCAAACCCAGTTTCAGTTTAAGTTTTTGTGTTCAGTTTAAGTTTGAGTCACTTTGTAGATGTCCATATGAAAGATGCACACACTATGCTAATGCATGTATTTTTTGTTTTGGTTTGTGTGTGTGTGTATATATATATATATGTGTGTGTGTGTGTGTTTCATAGATGTTAAGAAACACAAGAATTAGCCAATACTCAAGGTATTTATTTATTTTTATTTATTTATTTATTTATTTATTTCCCCCAATACAGGACTTCCATATAAGAACGCATTTGATTGATATATGGGTTTCTAATGGGGAGGGGGGAAAAAAAATTCTACATTTTTGTCATTTATTTTCCGTACATTGAGCTCAGACTCACAGCAGCTTCAAGCTTGGACTGGCCCGCCCCCAGTTCCAACCATCACAGAAATGTCTTGAGTTCAACACTGAAAACACGTCTGCTAGGAAAATGGGAGAGCTTGAATGATGAATATATATATATATATGTGTGTGTGTGTGTGTGTGTGTGTGTGTGTGTGTGTTAGGTCAGGTTTCTGAGAATGCTTTCATTAGCTCTCTATTCCATAAGCACACACGGACTGTCCCAGATTTAGTATCGCTGCTGTTAGCTCACTATTTTGTGTGTTTTATTTCAAGAATCGCTATTCGTTTTAAGTGTGGGTAAAGTGTTTTTAATTGTTCCTGTGTCTTTAAGCAGCTCCAAAGGGTGGCTTTTCTATGTGAAATGTTTTTTTTTTAAATGTTATTTATTTTTTAATATAATCTCTATAATCTCGCCCTGACGCTGAGGTAACGGGAAGTCACTTTGTGGCTTGGAGCGTGGTTTCAGGAGACTAGGTTTCATTTTTAATAACAAGCGGCATGTGCCACTGGTTTTTATTCCATATATATATACAGTATATATATATATATATATATATATATATATATATATATATATATATATATAATTTTTATTTTTTTTCTGCTGCCTGTGTTAACATTTTTTGGAAATACTGGGATATTTAACCATTGACACCATTCGTTCTAAAATTAGTAACTGAGTCACTTTCAGTCCATTTCTTGAATTAATACTACTACTACTAATATATATCTATCTATAGCTATCTATCTAGCTATAATCATCATTGTTTTTTTTCATTCAAAACTGGTTCTCGTACATTGGAAAGCTGGAAGTGGAAGTTATCGGTCTCAGTTTCTGTTTTCCTCAGCTGTTTTTTAATCCGATACTCCAAGCTGGTCAGCATCCACTGTCGGCATCTGTCCAGCAGTCACTCGCGCTGCTTTATAAAGCAGCAGTGTGGAGTAGTGGTCAGGGCTCTGGACTCTTGACCGGAGGGTCGTGGGTTCAATCCCAGGTGGGGACACTGCTGCTGTACCCTTGAGCAAGGAACTTTACCTAGATTGCTCCAGTAAAAACCCAACTGTATAAATGGGGAATTGTATGTAAAAATAATGTGATATCTTGTAACAATTGTAAGTCGTCGTGGATAAGGGTGTCTGCTAAGAAATAAATAATAATAACAATAAAAAGAGGGACAGGTTTATTTAATTTATTTTTTTAAGTAGATCAAATTTTTGCTTTGTTTTTCTTTTGTAAACTTGGACTTTTTTAATATTTTTTTTCAATTGCTTTTCATTTGCAGTTGCCTGCCAACGATATACAGCAGTGTGCAAATGTGTTACAACACCACAAGATTTGTCATGGATATCCTTTATAAAACGACCTACCTACCTGATAACCTCTGGGTGTGAGAATTTCAATTTCCACTCAGTAATCAGTGATACAGAAACAGTAGGCACTCCTGTGTGAAAATGTCAGGCCGCTTTGTGCTTTAATCAGGCATCTTAAACAGCTTCTAAAAAAAAAAAAAACACAAAAAAAAAAGTCATGCATTTTACTATTTGTGGCTGTGTGTTCCTTTTCTCTTACTGTGTTAAATGGATTGCATGTGTGGCCCATTGAAGTCATCAATTAAACTATAAACAACCACTAACTTGCCTATTGTGACAATTTTCCAAGATTTTCAGTTCCAGCGGTTTGATTTCTTACGCACAGCACATGAAAACTACAGAAGCAACAGGGTGTTGTAATGAATGTACACGCTGCTGTAGGTCATAAATTCTGATCTAATGGGAGTGTATTGTGTACAGAAAGATAGTAGTACAGACGTGTGTGTGTGTGTGTATGTGTCTCTGTTTCTGCGTGTTAGTGTCTAAGTGTGTGTCTCTTTCTGCGTGTGAGTGTGTTAGTGTCTAAGTGTGTGTCTGTTTCTGCATGTGTCAGTGTTTTTGTGAGTTTGTTAGTGTCTGTGAGTGTGTCTCTGAGTGCGAGTGTCTCTGTGTGAGTGTGCGCTTGTGTTTCGGATTGAGGAACGTTTCACTATAAAGGGGGCTTTAGTAAGAGGCTGACAGATGGGCTGCCTGACAGGGTCCTGCTCAATACCCCCCAACCTCCCACACTTTAAGGACCCTAAATCACTTTTATTAACAAGCTAATTCATTGATAATGATGTCAGTTCACAGGGAAACAAGGCAGCCGTTTCCTAATATAAATGATGGCGAGGAGAGGGAGGGAGGCAGAGAGAGAAAGAGAGGGAGGGAGATTTTATCTGTTAGTGTATGTAGGACAGAGGCCAGAACTTAAGATGAGGGAACACAGAGCTGCTTTGTGGCTAGGTTTCAGGAGACTAGGTTTCAGGTCGGTACGCCAGGCAGGGAGACTTGGGGTTTAATACAGAGACTTGTGGTTTTTTTTATTATTATTATTAATGTACTATTATTGTTACTGAATGGAATTTGAAAAATCCAGAAATTGAACTTGAAACAGTGAAGAGAAAAAAAAAAAAAAAAAGCAGCCTGACTTGCTCACAGTGAACCATTTTTCACGTTTCTCTTTTGCAGCCCGGAGGGGAAGGCCTTCCGTTCGAAAGTGGAGCTCATCGCGTACTTCCAGAAAGTGGGGGACACCACCACCGACCCCAACGACTTTGACTTCACCGTCACGGGGCGCGGCAGCCCCTCCCGACGCGACAAGAAGCCCCCCAAGAAACCCAAGGTGGTGAAAGCCTCGGGGAGGGGGCGGGGGAGGCCCAAGGGCAGCGGGAAGCTGCGGCTGGCCTCCGAGGGGGTGGCAGTGCAGCGCGTGGTGGAGAAGAGTCCCGGCAAGCTGCTGGTCAAGATGCCTTTCGTTCCCCCGGCTTCCAAACCCCAAACCGGGGGGGTGGCAGTTAAAAAGAGGCCCGGCAGGAAGAGGAAGCCGGAGCAGGAGCCGCGGGGGGGCGCCCCGAAGAAGAGGGGGCGCAAGCCGGTGGCAGCGGCGGCGGTGGCGGCGGCGGTTGGGGTGGGGGTGGCTGGGGGGTCCGGGAGTCAGGGGACGATACCCGCGGCAGCCAGCCTGGCAGCAGCGCAGGCAGTCGAAGCCAGGAAGAGAGCTCCGCTCGCGGGGAAGGTGCACGATACGGCGCTGCCCATCAAGAAGCGGAAGACGAGAGAGACCGTGGAGGAACCGGAGCCGCCGCCTCCTCCTCCTCCTCCCCCGGCCGCCCCCGCGGTGCTGGAGAAGGGAGCCTCTCCGGGGAAGGGAGCGAAGGTGGCTAAGAGCTCTGGGAGGAAGCACAAGGAAGAAGGGGACGGCAGCAGCAGCGGAGGACGGGGAAGCCCCCCAAAGGGGCACAAGAAGAAGGAGAAGCCCCAGCACAGGCATCACCACAACCCCCATCACCACCACCACCACCACCACCACCACCACCCCCTCCTCCCCCCCCAGCCGCCTCCAACCCCCACCACGCTCGCAGAGCAGCCGCATGACTTGAGCGCCCCCAAACTGTGCCGAGAGGAGCAGCAGCAGCCCAGAAAGGAGGCTGCCACCCGAGGGGACAGCTGCCCCAGCAAGACTCAAGCAGCCGCTGCTGTGGAAGCCAAAGGCAAACAGCGGGCGGGGGTGATCATGGGAGGGGGGGCGGAGGGAGGGGACATGAAGGACATTGTGCCCACGTCAGCCGTGCCGAGGCCCAGCCGGGAGGAGACTGTGGAATCCCGGACCCCCATCAGCGAGAGAGTGAGCTGACTGCAAAACAACCCGATCAAATAAGAATGCCGACGATGATGATAATAATTAATAATAATAATAATAATAATAATAATAATAATATCGATTATAATTAAAAAAAAAAAAAAAAAACCTTTAAAAAAAAAACCAAAACGTATAAATAGAGGAAAGAGAAGTCGTTGGAGGCATATGTAATAGAAAAAAAAAAAAATCATAAAGGCAGCTGAAGATCCCGTACTCCCAGAGGATAGGGCTCCTAAACAGACAACTAATAATAATAATAATAATAATAATAATAATAATAATAATAATACAGATTGCTTCCTGACAACTAGACACACATTTTTCTTTTTTGTTGTTGTTGTTATTGTTATTATTATTACAATTTATTATTTTTTTATGATATATATTTTTTTTGTTTTATCAGGTTTTTTGTTTGTTTGTTTTTTTCTGGTAGTTGTCATGTTGCGAAGCTTCAAGATGGAGTTTGAGAAGGAAGATTGGATATTAAAAAAGGCAAAAGATATATATATATATACTGAACATGTTAAAAGACAAGCCACTGCATAGCAGCTAATGCTATTCCCAGTTTCTCTATCATCTTCATTAATGAAGCCCAGCTGCTATTCCGTGGTAGTCTTTACTGTTACAATATCGTTAATGCAAGCTGACCATTGCAAAGTACGGCAGCAAAACTGCATCTCTCGTGTGCAGGGCTAGTGAGGATCCCAGTATATTTAACAGGACTGCGGGTTTTTTTTTGTTGTTTTTGTAAAATCCCTGCCATAGACCAAAATATATATATATATATATATAATATGTATATTTCATCTTGTGTGTCGGTTTAAAAAACCAAAAGAAACAAACAAAAAAAACTCCCAGACTAAGTCTACCCTTCCCAGCCTGTGAAGGCTCGAAAGGTTTGGGTGTCTATTTCTACGTTGAAGCCAGATAACCTCCCTCCATGCTTTTTTTTTTTTTTTTTTTTTTTGAAGCTTGAAAAAGCAACGTGGTTTAACTGCAGTGGGGTAAGAACTTCCTGCTGGCTGGCTTTGTCTGTCTGTCTGTCTGTCTGTCTGTCTGTCTGTCTGTGTCTGGCTGGCTCTAAGAGGTTAAGACCAGACTTCGAGAGGAGGCTGAATCTCCCTTGTAGAGAAGTCACAACAGATGCCAGAGCCCTAACTGCACACAGCGCTTGAATTTCTAAAACAGGTGTGAGGATTAAGAGGTTCTGGGAACTCTGTGTGTGTGCTTTCTGGGACTGTAGAGTTGAGATGTTAAAGATAATATTTAAGGGCAATCGTTCTATTTCAGACTCTGACCATTAATAAAATAGGATTGCTCCTTTACAGTATAAAGAGTGACGGAAGGAGATTATATATATATATATATAATGTGTGTGTATATGTAATACCTTAGATTTGTACCTCTTTTAAAATAAGTTGAACGTAATCCAATTTGGCGCTTTGCATTTGTAATTATATTACCATGGTGGGGGTATTGGGAGGGAGGTGAAGAAATGTTTGAATTATGCAACAGCGCGCTACAGGTGGGATATCTTTGTGCTTTCGCACTGAATTGTAAACTGCAGACAGAAGATGATGTGGTTTGAGTTTTACAGACTCCTTTTGTGGTGAGGTTCAGCCAAGGGTTTGTTGGGCTCTGATCGAGCATCAGGCCGGTCTGTCTGTCTGTCTGTCTGTCTGTCTCTGTCAGCAGCAAGAAAGACAGACACTGCTGCTGTCAGGAAGTTCTTACAACTGTGATTTGAGTATCGTTTTCATTTTTTCATTTTTTTTTTTTTTAAATACAGATTTTTGTATGTGTGTGTGATAGATATATATATATATATATATATATATATATATATATATATATATATATATATACTGTTTTTCTTTTTCAAATGAAAAAGCACCTTATCTAAAAAAAAACAAACAACAAAAATTAAAATAACACATACAGTAAAAATAACAACAACAACAATAATAATAATAGTAATACAAAAAAACCTCCTCGGTCCGTGTATTGAAATTAATTTGCGAATCCAAATTCGACCGCATAGCGGCTTGCCACGTGACTCCATGTGCACGAGGACAGCGTGACACCGTTCAAGCTGTCTAACTCGCACACCCCAGTGCATTCTGGTAAGTGTAGTCCTGCTGTGGCAGGTAAAACTGTCCCAGAATGCACTGCTAGGCGAGTTGAAAAGCCTGAACTGTCCCAAACTGAGTATCCGTACCCCTGTACGATAGAGGAGAGGCACAGACACCGGTTTGATTTAATACAGGGGATGGAGGAGGCATGACCATTGCAGACAGCGGCTAAGACCGTCTTGTGTTTCACCACGCAGGCTGTTCAATAAAAATAATAATGACAGTGAAATGTTTTCAGGCAATGCCAGGAAGGTTTGTTCTCGTTTTTCGGGGGGGGGGGTGTCTCGGCCACAAAAACCACAAGATTAAAATAAACCAAAAAAAAAAAAAAAAAACTGATAATTTATTTCCATTTTCAGCTGTATTATGTTTCCCGGGGGTGGGCATCTTCTGAGAGAGTTTTTCTCTTTTCCTCGAGTTAATCAAACACCCCCCTCCCTCACTGAACCCCAACTCTAAGAGATCAGTGACCGAACCTCCTTTCTGAGTTAACTCAAGAGGTCGTTCACAGCTACAGCTCTGGCCAAAAGTTTTGCATCGTCCCCCTGTAGAATGAACTCCCTCAGCTTCGTAGAGTCCAATGAAAGCTGCTGAATAATGTTCCCTTGTTAACATATTGAATCACACACCCTCTATATAGAATGAACTCCCTCAGCTTCATAGAGTCCAATGAAAGCTGCTGAATAATGTTCCCTTGTTAACATATTGAATTCCACCCCCTCTATATAGAATGAACTCCCTCAGCTTCATAGAGTCCAATGAAAGCTGCTGAATAATGTTCCCTTGTTAACATATTGAATCACACACCCTCTATATAGAATGAACTCCCTCAGCTCCATAGAGTCCAATGAAAGCTGCTGAATAATGTTCCCTTGTTAACATATTGAATTCCACACCCTCTATATAGAATGAACTCACTCAGCGTCATAGAATCCAAAGAAAGCTGCTGAATAATGTTCCCTTGTTAACATAATGAATTACACACCGCTTTGTAGCTTCCCAGATATTTAAACTGACATTGAAAAACGTGACATTTCGAAATCTAATATGAAATACTACTGTACTGCTATTGTAGCTTCTGGTAGATATCATTTTGTAGTTTATTTGATTCACATGATGTTAAATAAAAGACTATATGCAAAACTTTATGCCAGACCTGTACAAGGTGTTTAAAGAAATTCTATTGAGAAAATGTGTCTCTGGGACATAATTCACAGTGCTTTTTACAAAGACAACAGTAAAAAAAAAAATATATACATAAAAAAAAAAAACCCCACGCAGTGTTAAAGGAATTGCTGAAGCCAGACCGCTTTTGTTTCAGCACAGTCATGATTTGGCCAGCATCCTGGTTCTTGTGGAGAAGGAGAGAGATTGCTGTTAGCAAACTAAAGGGATGATCAGGCATAAAAACATGCCTGTCTTCTGGAAGAAAAATAAATAAATAAAAAGACTGATTTGGTCCCTAAATTGCTTCCGTTTTTCCCCCATTGACCCGTGCTCCAAAAGTGGGCTGTGTAATATCTTCCAGGAATTTAAAAAAAGTATATCGCAGATCTGCAAGGAGAGGAAACGGCTTTAAACTAGCAAGTTTTAGTCTGAATAAAAGTCTGTTCGAAAACGCGAATTGCAGCGTTTTTTGTCGCTGAATGTTCTCGTCTAGCCAAGTATTTGCCGGGTATATTTTGACAGGCAGCAGATTTATTTCCGTGTACGAGAACAGAAATCATTTTTGTTTTCCTATGAATACGTTTCAGGCAGTGTTTGTTGTTGCAATAGTCAGATATTTCTTCCAGCGCTGTCGTAGGCAAGCATAATAAAGTATAGCGCAGTGTTTCAGATTTCCTTTGTGCCTAACACACGCACAATCCCGAGCACATTGTACACGGAAATGTAAGACTAAATGGAACACAAAACAGCCCAAATCGGGTTTTAGGCCAACCGTTTAAAAACACAAAAAAACTTTGAAAAGGATTTCAAATTTTTTATTTATTTATTTTTCTTGTAGTTTCTACAGTAACAGCAGTCGATTTGAGTGGCTCAGCGGTTGCAGGACTGGGCCGCGATAAGAAAGGATGTGAGTTCGCGTGCTCACACCAGAGCTGCCCCCCCCCCCCCTACGCACACAGTCAGGGCTGTTGAGCATTCAGTCTTATTAAAAACTAAAAAGGACCACAGTGTCATTCAACCTTCTATCTTATCGTCTAAAACTTGGTGGTCATTTCGATTTCCCCCTAAGTCTGTACGACGCAGAACAAAAACCTTCCTGGCATTGACGTCACTTAGGGACCCCTCCCACTGTACGAGAAGAAAAACGCACTGAAACACCTTTTGTTTTGTCCAAGTCAGAGCTCCGAGACACAGTCTGTGTGTGCCAGTGGGACAGTGCCTTGAAGAAGGGATGATGCAGGGAAAGAGAAGTGGCCTTTGATGAGATTTGTGTTTTTTTTAGTTTTTTTTAACAGAAACACACAAGTGGGCTAACACCCCGTGCTTGCAGTGCCGATTTTATTTCAATGCACCTTCACAAGAGGAATCGGTACCCGTAAAGCTGAGGGAACACAGAGCAGCGTTGCGGCTTGGAGCTTGGTTTCAGGAGGCTGGGTTTGAGGCCACTGCACGGCAACACCAGGCAGAGAGACTTGGGGTTTGATACAGCAATCTCAGACTAGGTCTCCTGCGAGACAGTGGTCTCCTGGAACCAGGTTTCAGGGGGGTCCGATTGAAGGGAAAGTTGGAATTCGATTGCAGCTCAGTCCATGTTAGCCCACCAAAGCCAAATCGCCCACACACACAACTTTATGAAATAGCTGAATGGCCAGTTTTGAAGGAAATAAACATAAAGCACTTTATAGCAAACGTTGCCTAGTGGGGGGGGACTCCCTGTTCTCTTTTTATCCATCTGTTTTTATTATTTTTTATATTTTTATAATATCTTGTTCTTCCCTTTTTTTTCCAAGCAGTGAGAAGGGTTGTCCTACCAACACAGCAACTGAATCAACTAAATTAATCAAAGGTCACTTCTTTTGAACCCGGATCCCTTCGTGATATTGAGAAAACGGCAGTTTACTCGCTGCTTTATTACAAGGTACACTCGGGCTTTTTTTTTTTTTCCAACTCTCCCTAAAAATAAAAAAAAATAAAAAAAAAAATTAAAAAAATAATAAATAAATAACTTAAAAAATAACAAACAAACAAACAAACAAACAAATTGCTCTTTCTTCCCTGTTAAACCCAAAAAGGAAAACTAATCTTTTTACCCTGTGGACTTCGAAAAAAAAAAAAAAAGAAATAAGCACTTCCGTTCATGGACTCGTAGTGCGTGTGGCTTTTTCGGAAAGAAAAACAAAACAAAAACTTTGCAACTCTTCTCTTTAACTCCCCCTTGTGAACTGTTTGTGATGTCATCAAAACGGGGTTGGGCTTAGAACTGAAATCCATGCCGATTGGCCTCTGCGTATCAGACACGCCCCTTCACCTCACAAGACATCCAATCACAGGATGGAGGAAGCTGCATGGCTGTTTACTAGTCTTTCCATGGCATGAAACAGCAGATCTCCAGTGATGTGGGTGGGGAGTGTGTTTCTATGACGTTGGGAGTTAAACTTCCTGAACTGGTTTAATGGGTTTCCAGTAGATTGGTTTAAATACTGTGTTCTAGGCAGACGTTTTAGCAATGTGTATCGACTTCCCTGAGCAGCACCAAACTGGCAATGGACTATTATTACTGCACTTGGACCCTGCGCTTACCTTAATCAGTTCCACGGTTATCCCCTCGCTAGTGGGACTGGAAAAAAAAAAAAAAACCCATTGAAGGGGTTCTGCAAGCGCTCCTCTCAACGTGGGGTTTGGAGTGGGATGGTTCACCTCTTTGAAAATGTAAAACAGAAAGAAAGAAAGAAAGAAAGAAAGGCCTTTTGAAGTTTGCCAACAACCAAAAAGATTAGTTTTCCTCTCGTTCGGGGTGACCTTATCTGGCCTGAGAATTCCTGAACAGAAACTTGCCTTGTTACCATCTGCGGGGAGAGATGGGGTGAGGACGGGGGTGTACAGCTGGTAAAGCCACCATGAGCGCAGCTGACAAACTGCCCCGGAGCTTTCTATCTGCAGTGTGGGCGGTGGGTGTAGGTACAGGGCACTGTCAAAGATGACTTGATCCTAGCTTCTAAAGTCATAACCCCTTTTTAAAAAATAAATAAATAAAACATAAAAAAAAAAGTTTGTAGTCTAGCGGTGTTCAGCAGTGAACGTCTTTTTTTTCTTCTCGCGTTGCTTTAGCACTGCTAGTAAAGCCTACGAAATGCGTCCAACAAGTTTTCTTCAATCGGGCGTGGGATAGAAAGATTCAGACACTCTCTAGGCCTCCCTCCCTCCCTCCCTCCATCTCTCTCCTGCCCTGTTCAGTAAATTTGATGGCCAGTCCAGGACACAGCCTCTGTATCTCTGTAAGGTCACAGATGCCTATCCTCCTCCAGTTGTGTTCCTCTTGCCAGGGTTGTGTTGAGTTGTGGAAGCTCCCATTCCCTGTCCGACTCCCCAGTTTACCTGTTAGGAAAAAATAACCTGCAAGAGCGGGCGAGGATAGGCCTCCTGAAACACTGTGACGATCTGCGGCGCCCGGTTGACGCTTGTTTGGCGTTCTGGCTTGGATGTGCAGCACTGTTGGAGCGGAAGGGGGGTGGTTCACGCTGGATTTCAAATATCCTCAAATCCAAAAAAAAAAAAAAAACATGTGTCAACGCAGACTCCCTGGTTTGAGTGTAATGTTAAAACAACAGTGCTTGGATCCCAGTCTGAAAGCGACAGTGTTTACCCACGCCCCCTGCTGGTCAAATAAATCAACATCAACTGGCTGTATATACAAACATACATACACATACATGCATGCATGCATACAAACATACATGCATACACACACAAAGATACATGCATATAAACATACATACACACACAAAGATACATGCATACAAACATACATGCACACACAAAGATACATGCATACAAACACACACACACGCATGCATACAAACATACATACACACATACATTACCCTCAGTAAAGGAAATCCCTTTTCTTTTTGCCTTGCATTCAGTAGAATATTTGCACTTTTTACAGAAGTATTTGAATGTCATTGTTTTTTTTAAATCCTTTTGATTTTTTTTTTTATCATTTCTCTTGTAGTTCATGTAGCTCAGTATTCTCCGCAGTGTCGATATGTACAGAATCTACATAACGTTGCTAAATACAGAAAAGGGGGGTGGTGTGGGGGGTTTGATTTATTTGGGTTGTTTTGTATTACTTTTTTTTTTTGGAGCTGTATAATATAAAGAAGTTAAAGCGAGAGAAATAATGACCTTTTTTTTCGTCCTTACTTTTGGGCTCAGAAAGAGGATAGAAATCAGAGTGGATGCTGCATCACCTAACCCTGTAACACTGCCCTGTACCAGATCAAGGCCCAAACTGTTTTCACAGCCACCGACCAGCGAAGATTTTAAAACAAAAAAATAAAAACAAAAAAAAGGTTTTGTCAGCTTGATCTAGACCCTGTCTGTACGGCTTCGTTCCAGGAGTGTGGCGTTTGGCTTTTGAAATTGAAATAATCGGATTTGCTTAATCAGCAGTCTAACTCCTACAACTCAGTAAAGGCAATAGTATTGGTTTCAAACTGAGCTCTCAATTACTGAACTAGACCCTTTATTGAACTGACAATTTGCTAAATTATATCTTTTAAATTGTTTTCAGCTCTTTTAAACAGTTGCAGAGTTCAAGTTACTTACATTAAAGTACTTCGAATTGCAAACTGTTTAAGAGCTGAAAAACTTTTTTTTTTTTTTTTTTTTAAAGGTCTAATTAAGTAAATTGTTAATTCAATAAAGGGTCTAGTTCAGTAATTGAGAGCTCTGTTCGCATGGAAACCAGCAGGCACAGCAGAGGGGTTCCCCAGGACCAAGGTTTGGGAAGCCCAGATCTACACAAAATACCAGTCAGTGGTAATAATAGTCTTGTGTCATGAAAAACCATTGGTGGTTAATAATGTGCATATTTGAAATGGCGAGGAGAGCGTCACTTTCTGTTTCACTGGCGGCTTTATGTTTTAACAAATAACACTCAAAAACTTGTTTCAGGGAATTTCTAGAGTACTTGCACACACACACCCCCTTTGTAAAAAAAATAAATAAATAAAGAAGGACTAACCTAATAACTCTCATTTCGGTTCCCAAAATCCCGCGGTGATCGAAGCTGAACTAGCCCTTGATAAAAGAAGAAGTGAATACTACAGATAAAACAGAGGCCACAAGATGAGTTTGAGAGATTACCACCCGCAGGGCCCACATGACAGGAGCCTCACAGAGACGGGCGTGTTTGAAGTTAAAACAAGGCTGTTGGTTGGAGTGGGTGGGGATAAATCGAGAGCTGAACCTTTTTAAACACTTCACTAGCTGCTGTTTTTAAGTGCTTGTTTACAGCTGCTTTTAATATACTGGTACCCTTCCAATATTTCCCTGGCAGCAAAATCTGTTATGAAATACATATAATATATTTAAAAAAATGTTGGCAATAATCAGCTTGCAGAATTTTGTGGACTGAGCACAAGCAATATATATATATATATATATATTAAATATATATATATATATATATATATATATATATATATACACACAAATTGCTGTATTTTAAAAATGTTAAAGTATGTAAATTGTAGCAATATTGCAAAGGGTTAGACTTTTAAGAAGTGGTACTCGCTTACATTAGACATACACAACTTTCACTCCTCTTAAAACCAACAGTAGAGTGAACTCATTCAGCTTCATAGTGTCGAATGAAACCTGCTGGATATGAGGTTTTCTTGTTAACATATTGAATCACGCACCGCCTCTTTGTAGTTTTCCAGATAATGGAAGAAAACATGACATTTCGAAATCTAACATAAAATACTACTGTACTGCTGTTGTGGATATCCGGCCACAGCTGTATATAAATCTTATGTAGGGACAGCAATGAAATTAATCTACATGACGCTGCTTTTTATTAGCCTCAGCGCATTGGCTGCAAGTTATCAAAACTATAGGGTCTTCTTACAAGTTTCAAAGCAACTTGGCTGGACTCCAGAGGACTTAAACCAGCCTTGTTGACGTCAGGCTGGTTTAGCAGTACAGTCTGTTCAGTACAAGCCCTTGCTTCTGTTGTTCCTGTTCATGGCTGGCTGTTTGTTTGTTTGTTTGTTTGTTTGTTTGTTTTGTACAGCTGGTTACTTTTTATCACAGGCAGTGACTATCTGACAGGCCGCGACGACAGACACGCAGCCAGTGTTACTGATGTGGCAACAAACTTTTTTTTTCATGTTTGCCAGCTAACCATCCAGTTTTTTAATTAGTATGGGCAGGCTTGCGGGCCCAGAGGTTACAGAAAGGGGTCTTGATACCAGGAGGTTCAAATCCCGGCTCAGCCACTGACTCTGTGTGTGTGCGTGGGTGAGCGTGCGTGCGTGTGACCCTGAGCAAGTCACTTCACCTCCTTGTGCTCCGTCCTTCGCATGAGACATAAAACAAAGGGGCTCCTATTGGAAGTGACTCTGCAGCAGCAGCAGCAGTTGATGATGCTGCAGAGTTCACCCCCCCCCCCCCCCCCCCAGTCGCTGTGGATAAAACCGTCTGCTGAACGACCAAATAATAATAATACTGTGATGCAGCATTCAGTTTGTGTGCATTTCTGTAGTTGCCCGATCTCACTGACCAAGGCACTGTACTGCCCGCAGACCGGGGCGGGGCAGAGGGGGTGGGTGTCTAGTTCAATTATCTAAACCATAGCGGGGTGGGTAATAAAACACTGTCTGGGGAGATCAATGTAGAGATCAAAGGGTGACCCCCCCCCCCCCCCTTAAAATCAGCATTTACCAAAAAAATAAATGGTGATCGGACACATTTTCTTCTGAGCCCAAAGTTATAATGATCAGCTGCTGAAGCCAAGACTTATCGGAGGTGCAACGCCATGACCATTGCTCCGAAGGCTGCTAAGCTTTCTGTTTTTGCACCGTGCATTTAATTCATTTTCCAGAACGCCTTTTTAAAAAAAAAAAAAAAAAAAAAAACCTCTGTGTTTGAAAATTATCTCCGGGCGAATCATAATCAGCTAGTCACACACACACACACACGCACACACCTGATCCACGCAAACACCATAAAGAGATCAGAGGCAAAGCCTGGACTGTCCCAACGAAGTTCTGAGCTTCCATCGTGGTAGCAACAACACTCTTTTTCGATACAGATTTTTTTTTTTTTTTATGTGTGTTTTTTGTATCGCATGGGGAAAAAATAAAAGTGCCACTTTTTTTCAATTCTTAAGCTTTGATATTTTAAGTCTGATAGCACCGTATCTATCTGCCGGACCGCCCCATTATGTGGACAGATAACCCTTGGAAACCTGTGTGACCTCCTGAACGCACCAGTATAACCCCCAGGACACAGGAAGGTCCCGTCGCAATGTTAATGAATAGAATTACGAATCAGCAATATATTCTCCACGAGCAATGGATGGCGGAAGTCCCTCTGAAGGTCTTGGCTTAGAGCACAGCTCCTTTTTGGTTGGTGCTTCTTGTTTGAAGCTCTTCAGAGACTGTATGTCGACTGACCTGCTGTTTGTCATTAAGTTGTAGGTTGTAACCCATTGCCAAGAATTATGTGGTGGCCGCCTTAGAGGGCGAAAGTGGTCCAGCCTGTGTTAGAAAACCATGGTCACTCTTAAGAAAAATATATATATATATATATATATATATTATATATATATACTAGTAATTGTGATTTTACATGTATTCCTTCTTTCAGTAGTAACGTTTAAAAAAATAATAATATTCAGAAACAAATAAAAACAAAACGTTTCTTGGGTTTGAATTTAAGTATTAAACCACAATGGACTTCTTGAACCCCCCCCCCCCAGTCACACACACACACACTCCCTCCAAACACACTCCCCTCACACACACACAACCCGCACACACTCACACCCCCCCACACAGAAACCGCACACCCCATACCACTCACACCCCACCCTACACACACAACCCCCCCCCCCTCCCAAACACACACAGTTACAAAGGACGCTAGCAGGAAGGGATGTGGGCAGTTCAGGTCTTGAGAAGGAGCCATTTTGTAAGGTTGCTCTTCCTGTGCTGCTGCTGCTGCTGCGTTCTCTCGCTGTGCTTTCTTGTGGGGACTCTGAGGTGAGGCAGCTGGCTGCATACTGAGAAAATCCGCTTCCTCATTTTTATCTTTAGAAAATGAATTATATTAAGTGAAAGGCAGAAGTGCTTCTAAATTTAGAGACCACGTGCTCTCAGTTTGTCACGCTGAGAGAACTTCTCAGTTTGCGATCAACTGCTCCACCAGTACATGTCTGCAGGAAGTGGTAAAGGAGACCGTTTCCTGTCTTAACAGGATCATTCTCTTTATGAACATTTAAAAATAAAAAAAGATGTTTCTACCAGTAGTATTGTTACTGGCGCTGAGGCTGCTGCCAGTATTCACACAAAACACTTCATATAACCCTCCCGTCCCAAAATCAACAAATCTGTCTTTCATACAGAGTATGGGATATGGAATCGCTTCAAACTCAGAAAGCTTTTAAAATTGCTATTCCTCAAACCTATTTTTAAATGACAAGCTGAGAGTCCTTTATAAACTATATTATTATTATTATTATTATTATTATTATTATTATTATTATTATAGTTGTCTACAAAAAAATACAGATCAAGAATTACAGTACAATTCAGATCAAGATACAAAATACAATGACTTCAGTTCTAATAATAGCAAATACAAAACCCAGCAGCTCCAGAGCGGATCACAGTGTTGATAGTTACATCCGGGTAAGATAAGAGTGCAGGTGAAATAGGCCTACAAAATACATAAGAACATAAGAAAGTTTACAAACGAGAGGAGGCCCCATTCGGCCCATCTTGCTCGTTTGGTTGTTAGTAGCTTATTGATCCCAGAATCTCATCAAGCAGCTTCTTGAAGGCTCCCAGGGTGTCAGCTTCAACAACATTACTGGGGAGTTGGTTCCAGACCCTCACAATTCTCTGTGTAAAAAAGTACCTCCTATTTTCTGTTCTGAATGCCCCTTTATCTAATCTCCATTTGTGACCCCTGGTCCTTGTTTCTTTTTTCAGGTCAAAAAAGGTCAAAAAATACTACAGATTGGGATTAAATACAGTGACATAGGGGGCAGATAAATGCAAATTACAGTTCATTAAAGGCAGAGTGCTGTACTTTCCAGAAGGGGAGAGTTGAGTTGAACAGAACAGAAAATAGGAGGCACTTTTTTTTACACAGAGAACTGTGAGGGTCTGGAACCAACTCCCCAGTAATGTTGTTGAAGCTGACACCCTGGGATCCTTCAAGAAGCTGCTTGATGAGATTCTGGGATCAATAAGCTACTAACAACCAAACGAGCAAGATGGGCCGAATGGGGCCTCCTCTCGTTTGTAAACTTTCTTATGTTCTTATATATTTTCATTCCTTTCTTTCTTTCTCTCCCTGTCTCCTTTTGTTCCTTGCTTTCTCTCCCTGTCTTCTCTCTTTCTTTCTTTCTTTCTTTCTTTCTTTCTCTCGTTCTTTAGTATTGTGCCTCGACCGCGGAATAAAAGAAGGCTTTTCTAGAATTTTTTTTTTTTTTCAAAACGTTTTATTTGAGATTGATAATTAATAGAAGCGCCCACGCAGGTAAGATTTATGGATGGAATTAATTAATTAATTAATTTTTAAAAAGCCAGTGTTTGCTCGGTTTATGATGACTGCACACAAATATCGGAATATTAAAAACAGCTCTTCCATTTCAGAGTGTCAGACCGTTTCAGACTTCATACTGATGTGTCTGTAACTGTGGTTGTGTGATAAGAATGCCCATATATTACCATATGTTTCATATTTCATATTTAAATAAACCTTCTAGAGTTTCTCTTATATTCTGATACACGAGGCACAGAAACATGAAAGGCCTCATCAAAGTTGACCACAGTACATTTATACTATAGATGCACCCCAGTCCTCCTCTCTGTGCTTTACAATGCTTTCCTATGCTTTACCAGACCTCTCTGTGCTTTACAATGCTCCCCTATGCTTTACCAGACCTCTCTGTGCTTTACAATGCTTTCCTATGCTTTACCAGACCTCTCTGTGCTTTACAATGCTCCCCTATGCTTTACCAGACCTCTCTGTGCTTTACAATGCTTTCCTATGCTTTACCAGACCTCTCTGTGCTTTACAATGCTTCCCTGTGCTTTACCAGACCTCTCTGTGCTTTACAATGCTTCCCTATGCTTTACCAGACCTCTCTGTGCTTTACAATGCTTCCCTATGCTTTACCAGACCTCTCTGTGCTTTACAATGCTTCCCTATGCTTTACCAGACCTCTCTGTGCTTTACAATGCTTCCCTATGCTTTACCAGACCTCTCTGTGCTTTACAATGCTTCCCTATGCTTTACCAGACCTCTCTGTGCTTTACAATGCTTCCCTATGCTTTACCAGACCTCTCTGTGCTTTACAATGCTTCCCTATGCTTTACCAGACCTCTCTGTGCTTTACAATGCTTCCCTATGCTTTACCAGACCTCTCTGTGCTTTACAATGCTTCCCTATGCTTTACCAGACCTCTCTGTGCTTTACAATGCTTCCCTATGCTTTACCAGACCTCTCTGTGCTTTACAATGCTTCCCTATGCTTTACCAGACCTCTCTGTGCTTTACAATGCTTCCCTGTGCTTTACCAGACCTCTCTGTGCTTTACAATGCTTCCCTATGCTTTACCAGACCTCTCTGTGCTTTACAATGCTTCCCTATGCTTTTCCACACCTCTCTGTGCTTTACAATGCTTCCCTATGCTTTACCACACCTCTCTGTGCTTTACAATGCTTCCCTATGCTTTACCAGACCTCTCTGTGCTTTACAATGCTTCCCTGTGCTTTACCATACCTCTCTGTGCTTTACAATGCTTCCCTATGCTTTACCAGACCTCTCTGTGCTTTACAATGCTTCCCTATGCTTTACCACACCTCTCTGTGCTTTACAATGCTTCCCTATGCTTTACCACACCTCTCTGTGCTTTACATTGCTTTACCATGCTTTCACTTTGCTTTATTACAGGTTGGGACATTTTTTTATAAGGGACTGTAGTAGACAAACACCAATGAGACCTAGATGAAAAATGTCATATCATGTTAGCCAAAGGGTAAAAGGGAACCCATTGCGTAATAGACGTGGACCGGGTCTAAAGAGATGCTTCAGCAATGGAACACGGCCAGCGGTGACACACGCCTCACGCTTTACAACGACGTGATTAAGAGGGAATTTCCCGAACCAATTAAACGCTCAAAAATTCCAGCCCGGCAACTGTGGGAGGAGGAAGTGGCGAGGGAAGATCTGCAGAGCAATAAGGAAACTGAAATTCAGTGACGCCGGACTACGAAAACACCTCGCTCACTTCTCTCGCTGTGTTTGAGTCTGAACTAAAAAAAAAACAAACTGTACAGCTGTAGCCAAACGTTTGGCATCACCTAGAATGATTGAAACGTAGTTAAAAAAACATAGGTCCATTGCATTGCTATTGTCTGCTAATATACTCGTGCTTGGGTTTCTTCCTTGGAATAATACACAGCGGTTATAATGGGGAACTGTAGGGAAAGACAATGTCCGCAAATTTTTTGGCATGTTTTGTTTCCCCGTCTCATTTTTCTGTCAGCCGTTTTTCTTTTCTCTCGTCTTGCGGACGGAGATCGAGGCGATACAAGAGTGTTTTTGGCAGGCGGGTCGAAATTCATGCTGCATGACTCAGAGCAAAAACAATAGCGCTATTCTCCCTTGTGCGCTCTCTCTCTCTCTCTCTCTCTCTCTCTCTCTCTCTCTCTCTCTCTCTCTCTCTCTCTCTCTCTCTCTCTCTCAATTCAAATTGGCTTTATTGGCATGACAATAAAAATAATTGTGTTGCCAAAGCACATACATGGCATAACCAACTCAAATATACAGACAAAGAATTTTTCTTAATACTAACAGTATCCCTCCTCCTTCTATATTAATACAGTAAACAGAATCCCTCCCTTCCCCTCTATATCAAACAGTACCCCCTTCCCCCCTCTATATTAAACAGAATCCCCCCTCCCATAATTTTACAATACCCCCTCCCTCCCTCCCTCCCTCTTTCTATATTAAACAGAATCCCTCTCTCTCTCTCTCTCTCTTTTCCCTCTCTAGTGTGACGTGTTCACGGTCTGTCCCTCAGGCTATGACAGGTCTCCACGTATTGACCAGCCAGTCTGGCTGTGTGTTTGTCTTCCCCCAGCAGGATTGACAGCTTCTGGGTATCACACATTTTTGGGAATTCTGGGACTAAATCACAGAATTTGGGGAAGAAAATGTCCCTTATGTTTTTATATTTTTCACAGTGTGTCAGGAAGTGAATCTCTGTCTCAACCTCTCCTGTCTCACAGTGACCACAGTGCCTGTTCTCCCTGGCCAGCCAGGTTTGCCTCTGTCGGCCTTTTTCAATGGCCAGGTTGTGGTCACTGAGCCGGTATTTGGTCAGGATCTGCCTCTGCTTTGTGTTTCTGACAGTTACCAGGTATTCTGCCAGGGTGTAATTTCTATTTAGGGTCCGATAGCACTCTAGTTTGTTTTGTGTTTTAGTATTTGTATCCCAATTATTATTATTATTATTATTATTATTATTATTATTATTAACTATAATAATAATAAAAAATACAGCATTTTTAAACATTATGAACATATTTAAATACACATCGTTTTTTTTTTTTTTTTTTTTTAAATCTTCCACTTTGTGATCTCCTCAGATCTCTTGGTTGATCTGCGCAGCTCTGAGTGGAGCAGTGTTAGAGTCCAATGAAAGCTGCTGAATAATGTTCCCTTGTTAACATATTGAATTCCACCCCCTCTATATAGAATGAACTCCCTCAGCTTCATAGAGTCCAATGAAAGCTGCTGAATAATGTTCCCTTGTTAACATATTGAATCACACACCCTCTATATAGAATGAACTCCCTCAGCTTCATAGAGTCCAATGAAAGCTGCTGAATAATGTTCCCTTGTTAACATATTGAATTCCACACCCTCTATATAGAATGAACTCCCTCAGCTTCATAGAGTCCAATGAAAGCTGCTGAATAATGTTCCCTTGTTAACATATTGAATTCCACACCCTCTATATAGAATGAACTCACTCAGCTTCATAGAGTCCAATGAAAGCTGCTGAATAATGTTCCCTTGTTAACATATTGAATTCCACACCCTTTATATAGAATGAACTCCCTCAGCTTCATAGAGTCCAATGAAAGCTGCTGAATAATGTTCCCTTGTTAACATATTGAATCACACACCCTCTATATAGAATGAACTCACTCAGCTTCATAGAGTCCAATGAAAGCTGCTGAATAATGTTCCCTTGTTAACATATTGAATCACACACCCTCTATATAGAATGAACTCACTCAGCTTCATAGAGTCCAATGAAAGCTGCTGAATAATGTTCCCTTGTTAACATATTGAATTCCACCCCCTCTATATAGAATGAACTCCCTCAGCTTCATAGAGTCCAATGAAAGCTGCTGAATAATGTTCCCTTGTTAACATATTGAATTCCACACCCTCTATATAGAATGAACTCCCTCAGCTTCATAGAGTCCAATGAAAGCTGCTGAATAATGTTCCCTTGTTAACATATTGAATTCCACACCCTCTATATAGAATGAACTCCCTCAGCTTCATAGAGTCCAATGAAAGCTGCTGAATAATGTTCCCTTGTTAACATATTGAATTCCACACCCTCTATATAGAATGAACTCCCTCAGCTTCATAGAGTCCAATGAAAGCTGCTGAATAATGTTCCCTTGTTAACATATTGAATTCCACCCCCTCTATATAGAATGAACTCCCTCAGCTTCATAGAGTCCAATGAAAGCTGCTGAATAATGTTCCCTTGTTAACATATTGAATCACACACCCTCTATATAGAATGAACTCCCTCAGCTTCATAGAGTCCAATGAAAGCTGCTGAATAATGTTCCCTTGTTAACATATTGAATTACACACCCTCTATACAGAATGAACTCCCTCAGCTTCATAGAGTCCAATGAAAGCTGCTGAATAATGTTCCCTTGTTAACATATTGAATTACACACCGCTTTGGAGTTTTCACATATACTTAACAAAAAACTTACAAGAATTTAAAAATGTGACATTTCAAAAATCTAACATGAAATACTACTGTACTACTATTATGGCTTCCGGTAGACTTATTTTCTAAATAACAAATTATGTTTTATATAGTTTTTTTTTTTTTTTTTTTATGTCTCAATCCTAAAGCTCTAGGTGATGCTAAACTTTTTTTTACATAGATGAGCGGTCCTTTCACATTTAACAGGTACGAGAATGGTGTTGCGGGACAGGGTTAGGGTTAGGTTCACCGGTCTCAAAATGGAAATTAAAAAAAAAGTATTTATGGTAAACTAGGGCAGGTGACCACATAAAAAGAAAAAGCGACCCAGTTTTTTTTTTCCCCCCTATAGGTAATTAATTCTTGAGCTGACGAAATTGTTGCTGGGGTTTCTCTTAAAGGTCAATTTTAAGAAAACCGTTATAAAACTTACAGCCCAAAACGTTTAATAGCACATTTTGTTTTTGATGTGGAAACCTTCGAATCGTACAAGCTCTCAAACCAAAGATGTTAGAAAAAAAAAACAACTTGCCACTCTCAAGATGGCCTCCCTCAGAGACGGCGGGCAGGACACACACGAAGCGGGTGTTCCGGGAATTAATTAACCCCGCCTCTGTAGAGACATTACATTTTTCTGTCTTTTAGTTAAAGCAGTACGTACGGTAATTCAGACGTCCCCCAATGGAGAAAGCAGACCGAGGGAGATGGTGCTGCTAACGTATGAGCAACTCTTGAGAAAAAAACCAACGCGAACAGAAAAGCCGCTTACCAAACGGAGAGCGTTCCTCATAAAATGTCTGTCTGGAATATCGAAGACGAATACATTTATAACATTCCGTCAAATATCATGTACCAGTTAACAGTAGTCCTGGACAGCCTCGGCAGCTCTGACTGGCTGAAGTTTGGTGAGTAAACTCGTATCTGCCTTGGACTTAAAAACAATTAATGAATATATAATATTATATATGTTTCAGCACGCATGAACGCGTCATGCAGTCGTTATTATATAATACTTCAGTTGCGCGTGGAGACGTCGCCGGTTTATTTTAAAAAAATTTAAATGTATGAAAAATTCTACGACGCGTGACGACTTGTGAGTTCGTTGAGAAAGTTCGTTGAGATGTCGACAGTGCAGTCGTGTCAGTCTGTGTGTGTGTGTGTTATTTATATCACGTACACCATCGTGTTATATTAATAATAATAATAATAATAATAATAATAATAATAATAATAATAATGGTATTCGGTGTTGTCACTGCTTCCCGTTTCGGAGAGGTCTGTTATAAATATTAATTAAGGCAGTGTCATTATAATTATTGCAGTAAACCGAATACTGCGTAGCTTTTTTTTTATAATTGTTTTCTTACAGTTTTGATAACACCGCCATATTCTTGGTACACAGAGATAGGTGGAATATGCACACAGCATAATAAATACAGTTTAAACAAAGCACGAAACATCAAACAATCATTGTAGGCCTAGGTACACGAGAGGTTTTCAGCTTTTCAATTTATTAATTTACTCAAGTACTCATGTACGCTTTTACCATCCAGCTGAAGTAGGACTTGCAGCCTTAATCAAATAGTAGACGTTTTTGTTGAATGAATTAGTCACATTTTTTGTGTACCTACAGTACCTGTTTTGTTTTTATTTTGCTCCTTTTTGATAGACAGCAGTTTTCCGTTTTCAAATGTTTTCTGTAAATCACAGAAAATGTGAACAAAAATATCAAAGAACCGTGATAAGTTTTGAGTATGAAACGTGACACACTGTCAAATTGAAAACATTAGAGTTAGTATGGGGTATGACCTCCCTGAGCATTCACACACAAACCTGGCAGGGTTGCTGTTGGATGGTCATCCAGGCTTCCTGTGCAGCTGCAGCCAGCTGGCGCAGGTTGTCTCCTGTGGGTGCCGCTGGCGATTTGGTCCCACAGATGTTCTGCCGGACTCGGGTCAGGAGAAAAAGCCAGCCTTGTTTTCTTGAAGTCGTGCCACTGCGATCCTAGCCCTGAGCGGTCTTGCACTGTCCAGCTGGAAAACGAACGCTTCCCGGATTGGCTTCAGGAACCTCAAGGACTCGGTCAATGTGTCTCTGAGCACTAACGTTACCCTCAGCCTGCACCAGAGGCGTTCTTGTGTTAAAGGAGATTCCTCCTCACATCATCACACTAACCCTGCCCCCCCCCCCGGTTGGCGTGAACAAACCCAGCAGTCGGCTTAACGGTCCTGGGCCGTTGTGGTGACTCTGCCTCCCAGGACGTAAGAACATGAGAAAGTTTACAAACGAGAGGAGGCCCCATTCGTGCTGTTTGTGTCGAAACATGTGATAGGTATAATTATTTGCTAAAAGAAGAAGAGATTTTTGAGTGAGCGACTGGCCTTGTCTCTACCAGGGTCTAAAAGCAAAATATATATATGAACATTCTATTCTGAGGTCATCATCATCATCATCATCATCAACATCATCATCATCATCATCATCATCATCAACATCATCATCATCATCATCATCATCATCATCATCATCAACATCATCATCATCATCATCATCATCAACATCATCATCATCATCATCAACATCATCATCATCATCCGCAGCAGCATTCTGGAACTTTGTTTAAAAGACTACTTGTTTGTTTTTTCATCAACTTCTTAAAGCACTGCTTTTTTTGTTTTTTTGTATTCAGCCGATGAAGGACTTGTAATCCGAAACGTCCTGATAATTGATTTGTAATCAATTATTCTACCTTTTTAAGTACCTGAAATATCCTTTTCTCTTTTTTTTCTTTCTTATTGATCATTTTGGTACACAGCAGTTTTCCTTTTTCTCAAACTATATATATAGTTTGGGCAGCTGGCTCTTTGAGCTAAAATATATATATATATATATATATATATATATATATATATATATATATATATATATATATATATATATATATATATATATATAGTAGTTTTATAGACAGACAGTACAAGGTGTTCTCTATAAACATGCATATACCTTTTTAAATTTAAATTAATAATAATAATAATAATAATAATAATAATAATAATAATAATAATAATAATAAATAAGAGTGCAGGATACGCTCTATAGCCTGGACGTTGCCGGTTCGAGTCCAGGCTATTCCACAGCCGACCGTGGACGGGAAGGAGGGTTAGGTCGGTCAGGGTGTCCTCGGCTCACCGCGCACCAGCGACCCCTGTAATCTGGCCGGGCTCCTGCGGGCTTGCCTGTAAACTGCCCAAGAGCTGCGTTGTCCTCCGACGCTGTAGCTCTGAGGCGGCTGCACGGTGAGTCTGCAGCGTGTAAAGAAGCGGGCGGCTGACGGCACACGCTTCGGAGGACAGCGTGGGTTCAACTTCGCCCCTCCCGAGTCAGCGCGGGGGGTGGTAGCGGTGAGCTGAGCCTAAAAATAATTGAGCATTTCAAATTGGGGAGGAAATAATAAAAACTAATTGGCAACGACTAAATTAAAAAAAAAACAAAAAAAAAAAAAAAAAAAACCTAAGATAAGATACCTGAATTCATTTCAGGGCCAAATGTACAGCCCTCAAAGCACTGTTAAAGCAATGTAATTCTTGGGTTTTCAGGAACAGTCTGTTCATTTGTAATCTGAGAGCAGCTCTTCTGATTGGTCATCATTGTAACTGCAGTGGATTTGATCTGAACCGTGCTGCTGTCAGAGATAGCTGTGGTGTGGCACCAGCCTCGGCTCGCATTTACAGCTGCCAGTAATTTGTAGTCATTGGTTTGTAGCTTTTATTTTCGATGAGGTTATTGAAGTGTCGGAAACATAAAACCAAAGCCTGCACAGCGGTGCGCGTTTTTTTTAGGATAGATTCCCTATCAGTAGCTGTGTGAAGAAATCTCTGCCCTGCATCACACCGCTTTGAAACGCGCGGCTTAGTTAGGCTTGCCCACAGTGTCACTCAACAGTGCAGTAATGACTTCAATGAGGGCTTTAAAGACCATAAAAAAGGCCAAACTTGAAAGTGAGTGATTTGTGGTTTTATGACATTAAAACAAAATGTGAGCTGTTTTATAGTGTGTGTGTGCGTGTGCGTGCGCGTGTGTGTGTGTAGATAAATATAGTGTACAGGGGTCAATGCAGGACATCATCCCCCAGAATGCCATGGGGTTGGAATTAGCCAGGGACACATAAAGCAGGTCAAATGTTTTGTAGAGAGGTCTGTGTGAATCCAGTCTGGGTATAACCTGTGTGGAGGGGGGGTGGGGTTGTTACTGGTAAACATCTTAGCCGTCCAGTTTCACAGGTTTTGGGGGGAGGAAGGATAGCTGGGGTTCAAGCAGATGATAGAGACACTAATTGCTTATTGTTTGTCTAGCCTAAAGCAGGGCTGTAGAGTGTATAACAGGGTCATATAAGTCAGTCTGTAATTATTAACATCTCATTGAGGTGCATTACTTCAGTACAAAACCACAGCTTGTTAAAAACTTCTTTTGAAGTGTTCTGATGTGGTCAAACAGCATGGAGAAGTCGCGCAGTATTGCATAAAGATTACCCCAGCATTAAAAGTGATCGCTGTGTCAGTATCCACTGTGTGTGCAGCCCTGCCCAAAAAATTCTGCATCGCCTACAATTTTAGAATTGAGACATCATTTAGATCTTTAACATGGAAAGAAACTACAAAATGATGTCGCAAAAAATCTACCGGAAGCCGTGATAACAGTACGGTAGTTAGATTTCGAAATGTCACACGAAATGTTTCATGAAGTGTATGCGGGGAAAACTCCAAAGTGGTGTGGAATTCAATGTGTTAACAAGGGAACATTATTCAGCAGCTTTCATTGGACTCTATGAAGCTGAGGGAGTTCATTCTATATAGAGGGGGTGTAATTCAATATGTTAACAAGGGAACATTATTCAGCAGCTTTCATTGGACTCTATGAAGCTGAGTGAGTTCATTCTATATAGAGGGGGTGGAATTCAATATGTTAACAAGGGAACATTATTCAGCAGCTTTCATTGGACTCTATGAAGCTGAGGGAGTTCATTCTATATAGAGGGTGTGATTCAATATGTTAACAAGGGAACATTATTCAGCAGCTTTCATTGGACTCTATGAAGCTGAGGGAGTTCATTCTATATAGAGGGGGTGTGATTCAATATGTTAACAAGGGAACATTATTCAGCAGCTTTCATTGGAGCCTTCGTTGGCGGGTTTCATGACATTTGGACAAGCGCTTGACACTTACAGACATCTAGAAAGACAGTGAGACGGACAGACAGACAGACGGGCGCTGTGCGCCGTGAGAGGTAACGATACACTATATAACTGAGCTGAATCCGTGCCGTACTTTTTAAAGAATTCGGTCGGTTCGCCATAACGTCTGGGGTTTGTGTTTTGGCAGACAGGAGTTTTTTTTTTTGGTTTTTCTTATCAATCATTGTACTGAATCCTGAGACTATAAAATAATAATAATTATTGTAAAGGTTGCTTGTGCACAAGCGGGGTGGGGGGGGGGGGGGTGGGGCGTTGCTGTTTATTCTCATCACAGTAGGTGGAAATGTAGTGCTGTATGTGTGACTTTACACATCCGCTGTTACGAGCTGCAGGACAGACCCTTCATTTTCCTACGCAGAGGGCTTTGATTGCTATCGCTGTTATTGTAACCCAGCTGCAAAACTTTGGTTTCAAAAGGGGGGGGGGGGGGACAGTTTCTGTAGCTGATGCATGCATAAAGATTATTCGATCTGAAATAATGAAAAAGTGAAGGGGGGGACATGTCCATTGTGTAAATTATGCCTGTGCTGTAACCCCTGAACCAGGTGTTATCTAATGCACTCTGTAGAAGACCTATTTCGTCTTTTGACTTTTACTATAAAGAAACCATCTTTCTAGACAGTTTCTCCCAGTACCAGGGCTGGGAATCAGACCCCCGCTGCACAGCAGTGTGATCCATTCCTGGTTTCGCTGGGAGTTTAATAATCAGACACACCTGAGCTTGTTAGCTAGACACACTAGGGGCTGATCAAGCTGGTAGCAAAATCTGGACTGGGTGACGCAGCTGTGCAACAGGAGTCTGATTCCCATCCCGGCTGTACAGTTTTAATAACCCGGAAATGAAAACATTATTTTATTTATTTATATAGCACCTTTCATACCTCAACGGGTGTGCTAAGTAAGCGCACCTCTCACAGCAGCTCTGTGAAGGAACCCGCTTAACAACAGCTCCCCCCCCCCCTCGAGCAGCTCAGAGCTTCAGAGCGAGTTTCATCGATGAGTCTCGCTACTTCACTTCTCTCAAAGCGATTTACGCTTTGGTTAAAACGGGTGGGGGTGGGGGTGGGGGTGGGGGGGCTAGTCAAAATGACAAAGTAACCATAGATAATTATCATAATATTAATAATAATCATGTCAATAAATAACCCAATTGTCTCCTGTCAGTCACTGTTTGAAGTATCGTCAGGCACGCGAACAACCTGTGGATTGTTTTGCTGTGACTCTGGGAACATAGTAGCGAGGACTGTGAAAAATCAAAGGAATACGTTTTTAATTGTTAATGCCTTCAAATAAACAAGCAGGTCAGCTTGATCAACCCCCAGTGTGTCTAGCTAACAAGCTCAGGTGTGTCTGAATATTAAACTCCCAGCGAAAACCAGGAACGGATCACACCGCTGTGGAATAGAAGAGAGGATTGCAAGACAGATTGAATTGTCGAATCCTTTCACCTCCCCGAGCGTGCATGGGTTTAGATTTTGTTTCGCTCGAGTAATCTTGATTTCACTGTTGTTCGCTCGCCTCAGCCTAACCTGTTTAGACAGTAGCGCTGTGTTTTTTCGCACGCAGAAACGTCAAGGGTGAGGCAGCCCAATGACGCCCAGCTCTGAAAGAGCCCCACACACCCAGAGGGTGAATTCCACTCCAAGCGTCTTGTGTCCTGTTAGAAACCCCTTTCTTTCTTTCTTTATTTATTTATTTATTTATTTTTTTGGGTCATGTCATCCTGCACTTTGGAGGGAAGAAATTAGGTAAAACGTCATCAGAAGTGATCATCGCACACACACACACACACACACACACACACACACACACACACACACACACACACGTACGTGTGGTTTATGTATTATCATCGACCACAAATGATAACGCAGCTCATATCTCAACCCACACACTTCCCCAGATGCACTGGAGATGGTGTGACCCAACAGGAACAGTAGGGTACTGTGCACCCCGCTTACATGCAGGTCAGGTTACGACGTGCTCCCCAAAACATCTGGTAGGCCTGAGCTGCATTGAGACGTTATGTTGTGCTTTCTGATCTTGCGGTGCTATCCAGACCTCAGTTGCTGTACCGTGTGTCGTTCGTCGACACATCGTGAATCGCTGCGCCCCGAAGCCTCACGGAGGCATTTTTTTGGGATTGATTAGGGAAAAAAATGTCGCCCTCCTGTTAAAAGTTTTAACTTTGAAGGGGGTTTAGTCCTGAAGCTTACAATTCAACTGAAGCCAACAAAGGGGAGTAAATATATTGGAAACGAAAAGCGATGCTGGGGCAGCTGTGAAAATGCTACTGCTGTTGAAATATCAGGACAATTCAACACTCCAATCCTTTTTTTTTCTTTTTTTTCTCCTGCTTACTGGAAAGCTGTGCCACCTCCCCCGTACACTATGGGTGTTCAGTGCAGTCAAAGCAGCGGCATGTCAATAATTTTATTTCTAATGTTCCTTCCTTCCAGACACTTAAAAAAAAAAAATCTCCCTTCCCTTTAATTATCTGCACGAAGGCGTGTGTGTTTGTGTGTGTGTGCATGTGAATGCCTTGTGTCTCTGTGCGTGTCTGTGTGTGTCTCAGTGTGTGTCTGTGTGTGTGTGTCTCAGTGTGTGTGTGTGTCTCAGTGTGTGTGTGTGTCTGTGTGTGTGTGTGTCTGTGTGTGTGTGTGTCTCAGTGTGTGTGTGTGTGTGTCTGTGTGTGTGTGTCTCAGTGTGTGTGTGTGTATCTCAGTGTGTGTCTGTGTGTGTGTGTCTCAATGTGTGTGTGTGTGTCTCTCTGTTTGTCTCAGTGTGTGCGTGGGTGTGTCTCAGTGTGTATGTCTGTGTGTGTCTCAGTGTGTGTCTGTGTCTGTGTGTGTGTCTCAGTGTGCATGTCTGTGTGTGTGCGTGTGTGTGTGTGTGTGTCTTAGTGTGCGTGTCTGTGTGTGTGTGTGTCTCTCAGTCTGTGTGTCAGTGTGTGTCTCAGTCTGTGTCTGTGTGAGACTCATCAGGCTCCTGTAACAACTGTACTTGCTATCAGTTGCAACGGGGGTGCTTCTGTAAAGACAAAACTTAAAGCTGAGTTCCTGAATCGTCTTGTAAGAAACCTGTGCCGTCGTTCTCAGCTCAGTGATTCTCTGATGCAATGCCTGGTCCCAGCTGAGCTCGGGGGGGGATTTCCTATTAACAGTGTTGCATTTCCTGCTGTGTGTCTGCGAGTCAGTACATGCTTGTCAGTGCAGGGTCACACACTTGGGTGGTGTTCTCGTAACGTTTAACCCAGTTGCATGGTTAACACAGATCTCTTGCGGGCAGTCAGATGGCTTTAAGTTTGCTTTGAAGTTTTAGGGATAAAATCTCACCAGGGGACCTCAAAGTTCTGATTCCAGCATTGTAATGTTTTGTGGGGCGCTATGGAAACTTTTAATACAGCATCATGCTTTGGTGTGAAAAAGCGATATTTGGTTCGTATCAGATTGTTGCACAATACAAAAATACTGTTAGTGACGCATGACAGACTAAAGGGGAATTTATCTCTGTTTAATTTATCTCTATTCTTGTACAGTCATGAAAATTCACTGACATCATCTCTCTTTTTTTTTTTTTTCTTTAAATACCAGGCTAACAACAAACTCAAAGCCAGATTTGACTGCAGGCTTGATTTGGCAAATTTAATTAGGATATAAAAGCTAGGAACAGAATTTGAACTCTCAGTGCATGAGGGACGATGACTTGAGCCTCTCTCTCCCTCTCCCTCTCCCTCTCCCTCTCCCTCTCCCTCTCTCTCTCTCTCTTCCCCTCCTCCCCGCAGCCTCCATGATCGTGCAGGAGCACACTGAGCTGCGTCTCCTGGAGCGAGCGGAGGACAGGAGCAGGGCTGTGCTGTGGCACTGGGGGATGAAGAACGCGCGGGTCGGGGATCTGCTGGACGTCCTGAAGCAGCTGAACCTGCTGTGGGCGCGGGACATCGTCCTGTCCTGTGAGTGCAGCTCCTCCTTAAAAAGAGACTCTCAAATCAGCCCCTGTTTAGTTGCTAAGTGTAATGAAAAACGCAGCTTGTGGTTGCACGACTAATTAATAACTATATATTTTTATATATATACATGCACGCACGCACACACACACACACACACACACACAGACATATGCGTAAAACCAGAACCAAAAAAAATTATCAGCACTTTATTAGATTATAATCAAATGCAATCCGGTTTCTAGAGCTTGTTTTTGTGTTCACTGTATTTTTTCAGGGATGAAAATCAGACTCCAGTCCAGGTTTTACTACCAGCTTGATCAGCCCCCAGTGTGTCTAGCTAACAAGCTCAGGTGTTAAACTCATAGTGAAACCAGGACTGGATCACGGTGCTGTGCAACGGGAGTCTGATTCCCATCCCAGAATAATGAAAGCTTGGCAAAGCCCAGAGGAAAGTATTTAAGAAACCACAGCTATGACCAAAAGTTTTGTGTCACCTAGAATTTTTAGGATTGAGACATTAAAAAATAGAAACTATGTGAGCATCTTTTATTTAACATCATGATGTAAATAAAGAAACTACAAAACGATATTGCAAAAAGAAAAAGTCTACCGGAAGCCATAATAGTAGAGTTAGTATTTTGAAATGTCAGTTTTTATCTTTAAGTGGGGGGTGGGGTGGGGTGGGGTGGGGGGGAGGGGGGACGCCAAAGCGGTGTGTGATTCAATATGTTAACAAGGGAACATTATTCAGCAGCTTTCATTGGACTCTATGAAGCTGAGGGAGTTCATTCTATATAGAGGGTGTGTGATTCAATATGTTAACAAGGGAACATTATTCAGCAGCTTTCATTGGACTCTATGAAGCTGAGGGAGTTCATTCTATATAGAGGGTGTGTGATTCAATATGTTAACAAGGGAACATTATTCAGCAGCTTTCATTGGACTCTATGAAGCTGAGGGAGTTCATTCTATATAGAGGGTGTGTGATTCAATATGTTAACAAGGGAACATTATTCAGCAGCTTTCATTGGACTCTATGAAGCTGAGGGAGTTCATTCTATATAGAGGGGGTGGAATTCAATATGTTAACAAGGGAACATTATTCAGCAGCTTTCATTGGACTCTATGAAGCTGAGGGAGTTCATTCTATATAGAGGGTGTGTGATTCAATATGTTAACAAGGGAACATTATTCAGCAGCTTTCATTGGACTCTATGAAGCTGAGGGAGTTCATTCTATATAGAGGGTGTGTGATTCAATATGTTAACAAGGGAACATTATTCAGCAGCTTTCATTGGACTCTATGAAGCTGAGGGAGTTCATTCTATATAGAGGGGGTGGAATTCAATATGTTAACAAGGGAACATTATTCAGCAGCTTTCACTGGACTCTATGAAGCTGAGTGAGTTCATTCTATATAGTCTAATATGATGTGCATACTGGTGGGGGGTTTGTTTCACAATACAAAGCAAATACACATATATATATATCCTGAAAATATCCAAAACGACATGCTGCAAACAAACAGCTACTCAAAGCCCACTGAAACGCTTTTCACACAGCAAGCTAGCAAGCTTAATTTTATTTAAAAACTGCGACGTTTGAAATGATTCGTTCAATTCATGAGAAATGAATTCTCTTTCGTTTTTGCCAAAAATAGACACTTCCTCGTCGTCTTTTTTTTTTTTTTCCAGAAAATGACTGCGCAGCCAGCATTCATGCTAACTAACACGAAAGCAGGTCAATTAGTAAAAATCGCTTTATCTGTGCTGCAGAAGCATCTTAAGCGTCTGACTTTGAGATGCAGCGCTGTCTTTTAAATATGTATCAGCGTGTTTGAACTGCAGTGCGCTGAAGTCTAAAGGAAAGGTTTTAACTTGAGCACATGTTTTTAGCGTGCCGTCTTTCACAGGTGTGTCGCAGGTGCATTGTTGGGGAAACAGGTTTTTTTTTTTTTTTTGTTAAGCCCGAGATCTTTGGCAAGCTGGGGTTTGTTTATTTTTTTCAGCTATTTTACTGTGCTTGAATAGTTGTTTTTGTCTTATTTTCTCTGGCAGTTTGCTGGACTCTCTGCATGTCTACCGCTGTCTGTGTCCATTTGACGGTGAATCACTCTTTACCTCCTAAAAAAACATAACTGTGGTCCCCTAGAGCAGCGCGTCCAAAACCCGTTTTCATTCCAACACAGCTCTCAATTACTTAAACTAGACCCTTAACTAAACCGAGCATTTGCTTAAATCGGACCTTCTTAATTGTTCTCTGCTCCTAAAAAGTCGCAGACTTCAAGTTATTTCTAAAATGTTACAGCCGGCTTGAAAATCTGCAACTGTTTAAGAGCTGAGAACAATTATAAAGGTCTAATTAAGCTAACGATCAGTTCAATGAAGAGTCTAGTTCAGGAATTGAGAGCTGTGTTGGGTTTAAAACCAGAGAGCGTGAATATAAACTAACCTGTATTGATCTGAGGCTAGCCTGCATACAGACTGGGTTGTAAACAAGGAAAGAGAAGGATTACTACCAGCTAAGTTTGTTCCTCAATAATGGGACGTTGCATGTTAGGGGACACAAATACCCTGTAGAATTGCGTATCAGCAATTTCAGTTTTTGTAATGAAGGACAGCTGACGGGCCAAACGGAAAAGCTGTCGCTGCCCTCTAGAATGAACTCACTCAGCTTCATAGAGTCCAACGAAAGCTGCTGAATAATGTTCCCTTGTTAACATATTGAATCACACACCCTCTATATAGAATGAACTCCCTCAGCTTCATAGAGTCCAATGAAAGCTGCTGAATAATGTTCCCTTGTTAACATATTGAATCACACACCCTCTATATAGAATGAACTCCCTCAGCTTCATAGAGTCCAATGAAAGCTGCTGAATAATGTTCCCTTGTTAACATATTGAATTCCACACCCTCTATATAGAATGAACTCCCTCAGCTTCATAGAGTCCAATGAAAGCTGCTGAATAATGTTCCCTTGTTAACATATTGAATTCCACACCCTCTATATAGAATGAACTCCCTCAGCTTCATAGAGTCCAATGAAAGCTGCTGAATAATGTCCCCTTGTTAACATATTGAATTCCACACCCTCTATATAGAATGAACTCCCTCAGCTTCATAGAGTCCAATGAAAGCTGCTGAATAATGTCCCCTTGTTAACATATTGAATTCCACACCCTCTATATAGAATGAACTCACTCAGCTTCATAGAGTCCAATGAAAGCTGCTGAATAATGTTCCCTTGTTAACATATTGAATCACACCCCCTCTATATAGAATGAACTCCCTCAGCTTCATAGAGTCCAGTGAAAGCTGCTGAATAATGTTCCCTTGTTAACATATTGAATCACACCCCCTCTATATAGAATGAACTCCCTCAGCTTCATAGAGTCCAATGAAAGCTGTTGAATAATGTTCCCTTGTTAACATACTGAATCACACACCGCTTTGGAGTTTTCCCAGATACTTTGATTACATGATGTTAAATAAAAGATCCAAATGATGTTCATTTTTTTTTTTATTTATTAATTATGTCTCAATCCGAAAATTCTAGACGACTCAAAACTTTTGACCAGAGCTGTAAACGCAAGAGTGAGTTTTAACAATAAGCTTCCAGATTCAGTGGAGCCTTCATGATTCATCCTACGATGATCGCTTCAAAGCAGATTTCTATGGAGGGGGGGTGGGGGTGGGGGGAGCTCATTGCTCAAGTTCCTGACAACAGCAATACAGCAAGGAAAAACTGTGGGCTGGGTCACAGCTACCCTTCCAAAACACTGCCAGAGATAATAGTGGGATAAAGCACAAAGCATGGGAAAGCACAGGGAAGCATTGTAAAGCACAGAGAGGTCTGGTAAAGCATAGGGAAGCATTGTAAAGCACAGAGAGGTCTGGTAAAGCATAGGGAAGCATTGTAAAGCACAGAGAGGTCTGGTAAAGCATAGGCAAGCATTGTAAAGCAATGTCTGTGTATGTGTATGTGTGTATATTCATCTGTGTCTGTGTACTTTTTTCCAGAGCGTTATATTAGGGCTGTGCTGTTACTCAAACTCGGAATTGCTTTTAAGAAGGAATTCAATAAATCCATTCATTAACGTGATGAATTCAAAACAAGAAAACCAAATCTCTCTCCTCTCCGTTTCCGTGCAGTACCATGAAGCTGGATGTGCTTCTCATTTTGTTTTCGTGTCTTTTTGTTTTGTTTTTAGGGAGACCTACGAGACCAATCCCGTGGCCCGTCAGTCCTGCCAACCTTCCTGCTCCTCCCCCCGTCACCCCCCCTCCCTCGTACCGACCCCCCACCCCCTCCGCCCCCGCCCTCCCCAGCTGCCCTGTCAAGACGAGAGACCCGACAAGAGAGGCTGAGACCAAGATGTTTGTGCAAGGTAATTCCTCCCACTCGAAGAACAGCACTGTAGAGGATCCGGGTTCAAATCCCAGCTCAGCCACTGTGCGTGACCCTGAGCAAGTCACTTCATCTCCTTGTGCTCCCTCCTTCGGACGAGACGTAAAACAAACAAGCTCCTATTGGAAGTGACTCTGCAGCAGCAGCAGCAGCAGCTGTTGATGCTGCAGAATTCACCCCCCCTAGTCTCTGTGAGTCGCTCTGGATAAAAGCGTCTGCTGAATGACTCAGTAATCCTGTGTTTGTGTACACTTGTGTGTTTCCAGCAGCGGTTCCAAGGACTCTGCCCAAGCCTGGCCCTCCTCCTGCCAGTCTCGACTCACAGGAAGAAAAGCAGGTGTCGGCTTGCTCCCCTGCTTCTCAGGTACTGTTACATAGAGAGCAGCTGAAACTGGCAATTTACTGAGTGGATCATAGCAGGGCTGGGAATCAGACTCCTGTTGCACAGCAGTGTGATCCAGTCCAGGTTTTACAACCAGCTGGATCAGCCCCCAGTGTGTCTAGGCAACAAGGTCAGGTATTATTATTATTATTATTATTATTATTATTATTATTATTATTATTATTATTTATTTCTTAGCAGACACCCTTATCCAGGGCGACTTACAATTGTTACAAGATATCACGTTATTTTTTACACATTATTTACAACTTGCTTTACAATACATGTGGTGGTCCTGGTGAGACACATTAAGAGCAAATGTCCTCATCATTTTGTTAAGACAGCATTTAAATGTGACAAGGAGAGTGGGTGTTCACATAGCACCTGTATAACGCTCACTCGTTCTCTACTGAAGAACTGCTTGGTGAACTGCAGTGAGCTGTGCTGTGGTCTTGTAACGGTACAGACCTCTGTTGCGATGCGATATGTTATGTAACATTTTCCTCTTTCTCTGCTCGCAGGCGCCCTCCAGTTCCCCTCAGAGCATTGATCCTCCACTATCCCAGAATGCACTGTGCTGGCCGCTTGCTGAGATTGTCCGCGGCACGGATAACTTTTCCGAGAGCAGGAAGATCGGGGAAGGCGGGTTCGGCTGTGTATACAGAGCCACCATGAGACACACAGAGTACGCTGTGAAGAAACTCAAAGAAGTGAGCACCGTTTATTTATTTATTTCTTAGCAGACGCTCTTATCCAAACAAAAAATACATTTCAAGAATCACCGTGCAAGTATTAACCCTTTGCGGGGCTCCCGAGTGGCGCATCCAGTAAAGGCGCTCCGCGCAGGATGTGCCCTATAGCCTGGAGATCGCAGGTTCGAATCCAGGCTATGTCACAGCTGACCGTGACCGAGAGTTCCTAGGGGGCGGCGCACAATTGGCTGAGCGCTGCCCGGGTAGGGAGGGCTTAGGTCGGCAGGGGAATCCACGGCTCACCGCGCATCAGCGACCCCTGTGGCCGATAGGGCGCCTGTGGCTCTGCAGCAGAGCCGCCAGATCTGTGTTGTCCTCCGGCACTATAGGTCTGGTGGCATTGCTGTGGATCTGCAGTGCGAAAAATGACGGCTTGGCAGGAGCACGTTTCGGAGGACGCGTGTTTCAGCCTCCGTTTCCTGAGTCGGCGCGGGGGTTGTGAGCGGTGAGCCGGGGATACAGATAATAATTGGGCATGTTAAATTGGGGTGGAAATCGGGGTAAAATAATTGGCGACGACTACATTTATAAAAAAAAAAAAAAAAAAACCCTTTGCAGTCCATTTATTAATTGCGCGTCAAGCGCGTCAGGTCCAATTTATTTTCACACGCGCAGTTAATTTTAGACGCGCTGTTTAAAAGTATTTTTTTTCCACAGTCAAACGGGTTTAAAAGGCCCTGCAGATCAACAAAGCACTCACCAGGCATCTCCAGCCCCGCCCCACCCTTTTGTTCGCTATCGCTTTCACATATGCTAAGAAATAAATAATAATAATAATAATAGTCGTACATACCGATCAATCATCTCCGGATCACTCGTTTTATCACCAAACTCCTCAATACTGCGATCCAAGTCATTATTTTATTACTATACATCTGAAAAAAGCTCTGCAAATGTCTGTGATATTCTCCGAGCGCTGATGCAGTAACAGGCAGCTTGTTTCCTTATGACCGCCCGTATGGGATGCCAGGGGCAGGTATGACTAATCATGAGGTACGCCCTTTTTTTTTTTTTTTTTTTTTTTTCGGCTTGTCTCGGCTCCTGTCGCTCCCACTCGGTCATTGAATGGTTTTCTCGTTTTTTTCCGGAGAAAAAACGACTAGAAACCCGTTTTTTGCGTTTTTTTGATGATGTCGCACAGGGTCCGACATAGGACCACAAAGGGTTAATACAATTAAGAGCAAGATATAAATACAATGACTTTGGTTCTAGCAAGTACAAGTATATGACAAAATACGATTCAATAACAGAGCAGATAACAGTGTCAGTGATAGTTACATCAGGATATAATTAAATACAAAATACTAGATTAAATAACACTTGATTACAGTACTCTGAAGTACAGGATTAAATGCAGTAAAATAGGGGGCAGAGAAGAGCAAGTAAAGCGCATTAAGGAAGAGTGATAAAGTATCCAGGTGCTGTCTGAAGAGGTGAGTCTTGAGGAGGCGCTGGAAGGTGGTCAGGGACTGGGCAATCCTGACATCTGGGGAAGGGGGAGGGGGAGGCGGAAGGGGGGGAGGACAGAGGGGAAGGGGAAGGGGAAGGGGAAGGGAGGGGGGCCGGGGGCCTTGGGCATCCCATCACCTCCCATCACCTCCCATCACCTCCCATCACCTCCCATCACCTCCCATCACCTGCCATCACCTGCCCTGAAACAGAATCTCTGTGAGTCTACTGCAGAACATCATTCAGATCTGTTATTTAACGTCACGTTATCAAAGAAACTACAAAACGATAATCGCAACAAAATAGAAAGTCTACCGGAAGCCGTACAGTAGTCCAGAAATTGTGTTTTCAATTGTTTTTTGTTCTTTCATTGAAGGATTCTGACCTGGACTGGAATATTGTTAAAGAAAGCTTCAAGACAGAAGTGGAAAAACTCCACCAGTAAGACCAGCTTTCTATCAACCCGCTTCTAACAACCAGCAAAGGCAACTTCCTGTCCGAGTTTAATAGCAGGGCTGGAAACAAGACTCCCGCTCCATAGCAGTGTGATCCGTTCCAGGTTTCACTAGGAGTTTCATGCGACTTTATGAAGCTGAACATGTTTGTTCTATAGATGACATGACTGCACATAGTCATGTAGTCACCCTACACGGGGGCCAAATAAATGAGGACTAATTGTACTTTGAAAGATTAGCCTTTTTAAATGTCCTGAATTGCATGTTTTGTTTTGTTTTTTATAATCGCAGGTACCGTCACCCGAACATAGTGGATTTCGGGGGGTACTGTGTGGAGAAAGGGGTTCACTGTCTGATCTACGGCTACATGTCCAACGGCTCGCTGGACGACCGGCTTCATTGCAAGGTGTCTGATTTGTCTGCGTTGTTTTTTAATTTTTTTATCCTGTGTTATCTCTTGATGCTGCCCGCCGGGTATGTCCTGGTTAAAGATCCTGGAATGTCTGTCTGTCGTTTTTCCTTGTACAGTTACCTCGGATGGGGGACGGATTAAGTCTTTATAGATATATGGGGGGACATCTGGAAGACTAGCCAGCAAATGCATGATTTCCCCTATATAAAACAATGGGGGGAAAGCAAAATTCAATGGAAATAATATTTATGATGTGTCCAAAACGACTTTATTTGTTTATTTATTTTTTTAAAATCTATTGTCAATATGTCACGCATGAAAGGGTTAACTCTAGTGTATATAAACCACTTCTGAATTTTAAGGGCTTTATTTTTTTTTTCAATGTGAACGCCACCATCTGCAGACGCAAATTTTATTTTTTTTTCAAATTTATTTGAAAAGCCACAGGAGCTGCGAATAGCTCGTTTACAAAGGCCTCCAAAGTACAGCGGCAAATTACAATCGCGTAAAAAAAACCAGAGCTTTTTACCATTGATATCTTAAATTATTTGGTACCACCGACATTTCGGAAGCTGTAATGGCAGCAGTGTGGAGTAGTGGTCAGGACTCTGGACTCTTGACCGGAGGGTCGTGGGTTCAATCCCAGGTGGGGGACACTGCTGCTGTACCCTTGAGCAAGGTACTTTACCTAGATTGCTCCAGTAAAAACCCAACTGTATAAATGGGTAATTGTATGTAAAAATAATGTGATATCTTGTAACAATTGTAAGTCGCCCTGGATAAGGGCGTCTGCTAAGAAATAATGATGATAATAATAATCAAACCTCTATGCATTGGCTGAACTTGGGACTTAAAAACAAAAAAAATGCTTGTTTTTCTATTTTTCATCCCCTGTGTTCTGCTTTAGTTTCTTCACGGTTCAGCCTAAATCAATAAGCGACGAAATAGTGAGCAAGACAGCTGACTTTGCACACACTGGCAAATATTACACAGAATATCGAAGCTTGCAGGCAGAATGCTGGCAGGGAGGGAGAGAGAGAGAGAGCGTGCTGAGATAGAGTAAATAAAACCCACACTGAGAGGCAAGGATCTGTACTGTGTGTGTGAAATGAAATGCTGGCTGTGTGTGTGCGTGTGCATGTGCGTGTGTTTCTCCTTGCAGGCGTGTCGAACTCCAGTCCTCGAGGGCCGTGGGGTCTTCTGGTTTTCATTCCGAGAGCTAACATCTAATTATTTGTTCATGTGGATTAAAAAAACAAACAAACTTTGATTCAAGGTTTACACGACCTGTGAAACATGTTGAGGCCTGGAGAGAGAAGTGTTTAAATGTGTCCAATTAATCAGATCATTAAACCAATTAAGTAACTGAGAGCTCTCGGTGGAACGAAAGCCAGAAGACGCTGAGAGACGCCCCCCACCCCCCACCCCCCACCTCCCCCCTCCAGGAGCGGAGTTTTTGACACCCCAGGAATAAATTTAAATTAACCTGCAATCTGGTTTCAGAGAAGCGAGGGCGCCCTCTTGTGGCCGCAGCGTGTAAATATCCTGCTGGACTTGGCCAAAGCGATTCAGTTCCTGCACAGGTGCTCTCCAAGTCTCATCCACGGCGATGTCAAGAGGTGAGGGGAGGGGCGGGATCTATACAGCAGATAATCCAATGGATGTGTTTGTATATGTTTGTCATTTAAAAAAAAAAAAGAAATACATGTGCCTTATGCTGGTGATTACAGACTAAAAAAAAAAAAAAAAAAACATAATATTTTAGGGATGGTAATCAGACTCCTATTGCACAGCAGTGTGATCCAGTCCAGGTTTTACTACCAGCTTGATCAGCCCCCAGTGTGTCTAACTAACAAGCTCAGGTGTGTCTGATTATTAAACTCCCAGTGAAACCAGGAATGGATCACACCGCTGTGCAACGGGAGTCTCATTCCCATCCCTCTATTTCGGTAATTGCAGTAAGAAGTGTTTAGATTGACTGCAAATGTCTTAAAGAAAGAAGGGAGAGAAAAAAAATAAGAGAAGGAATCATTAGTAATTCAAAGCTGCTTGGTCTTTTAATCTCAATGGTACCTTCCCGGTTGAATTTAAAGCTAAATACATTTTTTTTAAAGTTACGTTAGACCCACACGCCCACGGGCGAGGGTGGCTGGCGTCAATTCAGCAGTCAAAGTGAAACTATTATTATTATTATTATTATTATTATTATTATTATTATTATTAATAATGTTGTTTCAGCTCCAACGTCCTCCTGGACAGTGCCCTGGTTCCAAAGCTGTCTGATTTCGGCCTGGCCCGGTTCAGTCGCAGCTCGGCGAGCCCGGGCAGGACCACGACGGTGGCGCGCACTCGCACGCTGCGCGGGACGCTGGCCTACCTCCCTCAGGAGTACCTGAAGACCGGGCGCCTCAGCCTGGAGATCGACACCTACAGCTTCGGAGTGGTGAGCAACACAGCACTCAGCACCGAGCACCCCAGCACCCAGCACCGAGCACCCCAGCACCCAGCACCGAGCACCCCAGCACCGAGCACCCCAGAGCACCGAGCACCACAGCACAGAGCACCCCAGCACCCAGCACCGAGCACCCCAGAGCACCGAGCACCACAGCACAGAGCACCCCAGCACCGAGCACCCCAGAGCACCGAGCACCACAGCACCCAGCACCGAGCACCACAGCACAGAACACCCAGCACCGAGCACCCCAGCACCGAGCACCCCAGCACCGAGCACCCCAGAGCACCGAGCACCACAGCACCGAGCACCCCAGAGCACCCCAGCACAGAGCACCACAGCACAGAGCACCACAGCACAGAGCAGCACAGAGCACCCCAGCACCGAGCACCCAGCACAGAGCACCCCAGCACAGAGCACCCCAGCACCCAGCACAGAGCACCACAGCACAGAGCACCACAGCACAGAGCAGCACAGAGCACCCCAGCACAGAGCACCCGAGCACGCAGCACAGAGCACCACAGCACCCAGCACACAACACTCCTATCAGGACCTGCATATCCTATCAGGACCTGCAGATGGTGTTGTTGTCTCGTCGCACCTCTAACAGTCTGTAACTGACGCTGTCGTCCTCCCCTAGGTGTTGCTGGAGATGTTGACAGGCCGCAGAGCTATGGAAGGAGACAGCAACTCCAAGACCAGATACCTGGTGGGTACAGACCAGCCCAGAGAGAGAGAACACCCAGCCGTCACTGCAGATGTAATCTGCAGCGACTTTCACCTCACTGTCTGTAAAAAAAACAAAGAGCCACCCAACATCACACCCACCCCCTCTCTCCCCGTACAGAAAGACCTGGTATCCGAGCCTGAGGAAGACGAGGAGGAGGAGGGGAGCAGGGAGCTCAGTCCCGAGGAACGCACACGGAGAACCGCGGAGCGCATCTGTCAGCAGCACCTGGACCGGAGCGCCGGAGTCTGCCCCCCAGCTCTGACCCTCGACCTCTGCACCCTGGCCTGCCGCTGCCTGGAGCGGCGCCCCAAGAAGAGGCCCGAGATGACCGAGGTGAGATTCGTACGTGGAACCCGTCCCTCCCTCGGTTTAATAGATGACGTTAAAGGTCAAGCAGACCAGCGTTTGGGCTCCAGTGCCTTCCTCAGTGTTATTGAAACTAAAAGAGACCGAGTCAAGCAGACCAGCGTTTGGGCTCCAGTGCCTTCATCAGTGTGATTGAAACTAGAAGAGACCGAGTCAAGCAGACCAGCGTTTGGGCTCCAGTGCCTTCATCAGTGTGATTGAAACTAGAAGAGACCGAGTCAAGCAGACCAGCGTTTGGGCTCCAGTGCCTTCAGCAGTGTTATTGAAACTAGAAGAGACCGAGTCAAGCAGACCAGCGTTTGGGCTCCAGTGCCTTCATCAGTGTGATTGAAACTAGAAGAGACCGAGTCAAGCAGACCAGCGTTTGGGCTCCAGTGCCTTCACCAGTGTTATTATTGAAACTAGAAGAGACCGAGTCAAGCAGACCAGCGTTTGGGCTCCAGTGCCTTCATCAGTGTGATTGAAACTAGAAGAGACAGAGTCAAGCAGACCAGCGTTTGGGCTCCAGTGCCTTCATCAGTGTGATTGAAACTAGAAGAGACCGAGTCAAGCAGAGAAATATTTTGTGCAGTGCCTTCTAATTATTTTATTTTATATTTTTTTTCTTGCAGGTGTACGAAAAGCTGAAAGATCTTCAGGAGCGTTTACAGCAGGTCTTTTCCATCTCCAACTCCCCCTGGGACAGCCCTAACTGCCCCTGGGACAGCCCTAACTCCCCCTCCACCCCCCTGGACTCCCTCACGGAGCAGCTCTCTCGCCTCTGCACGGGACCCCAGGAAAACACCTACTGCGTCCTCAAGCCCCCCGCGGAGACCGCGCTGTCTCTGACCTCCCGGGAGATCTCCATGACGGAAAACCGGAGGAGCGCGGCTAATCCCGGCCGCGGGGCCACGTCTCAAATCCCGTGCGAGTCCGACGAGTCGCAGGGCTACTCCCAGTACTGTTCCCGGGATGTTCCCCGCGATTCTCCCAGGAATTCCAGCCAGGGGAAGAACAGACTTGGGAAACCTCCCCACTCCGCTGGTGCTCCTGGACTGGGAAGCGTTGCTGGTGCCAGCTGCTGCTGGGAGAGCTGCCAAGCATCAGAGAATTCTGGGAGAATTCTGAAAGGAACCAGTCCAGTGAGGGCCTTGGCCAGCATCAGGCAAGGTATTCACACTCCCAGCACCAGGGCTGGGAATCAGACTCCCGCTGCACAGCGGTGTGATCCAGTCCTGGTTTCACTGGGAGTTTAATAATCAGGAACACCTGAGCTTGTTAGCTAGACACACTGGGGGCTGATCAAGCTGGTAGTAAAACCTGGACTGGGTGACGCTGCTGTGCAACGGGAGTCTGATTCCCATTCCTGACACGTTACTGTTAATGGGAACATTAAGAGGAAGACCTTTACCGAGTCCGCATCGCTGAGCAAAAAAAATCATGTGAATCAAAGCTCATTTCATCAGTGAAAGACATTTCGTGGAAACGTCATTGCATTTAAGTTTCTTTTAGTATTTGAAAATGCAGCACTGTTGAGCGTTTAATTATTGTAGATTAATTTTTCTTTTTTAATCACCCCCCCCCCCCCCCCCCCCCCCCATTTACAGAGGATTCGTTGCCCCGGCACGGGATCGTCATGAACCCGGCCAAGCAGAAGATATTTGATCAGCTGGCTCTGTACGAGCAGGGGAGAATTGACAGCTCTGAGCTGCTTTCCACAGAGCCTGACTCAGGTAGGCATGGAGCAGTGATTTCTACAGAGCCTAGCTCCGGTAGGCATGGAGCAGCGAGTCTGGCTCAGGTAGGCAAGGAGCAGCGAGTCTGGCTCAGGTAGGCATGGAGCAGCGAGTCTGGCTCAGGTAGGCATGGAGCAGCGAGTCTGGCTCAGGTAGGCATGGAGCAGCGAGTCTGGCTCAGGTAGGCATGGAGCAGCGAGTCTGGCTCAGGTAGGCATGGAGCAGCGAGTCTGGCTCAGGTAGGCATGGAGCAGCGAGTCTGGCTCAGGTAGGCATGGAGCAGCGAGTCTGGCTCAGGTAGGCATGGAGCAGCGAGCCTGGCTCAGGTAGGCATGGAGCAGCGAGCCTGGCTCAGGTAGGCATGGAGCAGCGAGCCTGGCTCAGGTAGGCATGGAGCAGCGAGTCTGGCTCCGGTAGGCATGGAGCAGCGAGTCTGGCTCCGGTAGGCATGGAGCAGCGAGTCTGGCTCCGGTAGGCATGGAGCAGCGAGTCTGGCTCAGGTAGGCATGGAGCAGCGAGTCTGGCTCAGGTAGGCATGGAGCAGCGAGTCTGGCTCAGGTAGGCATGGAGCAGCGAGCCTGGCTCAGGTAGGCATGGAGCAGCGATTTCTATGTCTGAAGTGTACGTTTTTGCACCTCTGCTTGTTGTGGTGATAGATTGTTAATCTACAGCCGTGGCCGTGGAATTCGATCACTTTTAAAAATCCTAAAACCTAAACACCCTTTATTTATTTATTTATTTATTTTCAGGTAGGAGTTATGCCGGTGTGAGCAGAGGCCCAGAGGAGAGCGATGAGTTTGAATGCTAGCGAAGACACTGGATGAACTTCAAACACACACACACACACACACACACACACGCGGACCGTCACTGGCAACAGTTCTCAATGCAGAAAGAAGCACTTTTAAAAACTGAACCTGACCAGGCTGGCTGGCTGTCTCTCTGTCTCCCTGTCTGTCTCTCTGTCTCTCTGTCTCCCTCTCTGTCTCAGTCGCATTGTTACATATATCGAGAGAGCCACTTGTCAGTGAGAGTTTTCAGCAGAGCTTAGGGATGAGAACCGAGAGTGAGAGTGAGAGTGAGAGTGAGAGTGAGAGTGAGAGTGAGAAGAAAAAAACACAAAAAAATGACAAACGGAAGTTGAAGAAGCACAGTGCAGGATCAGAGTCTGGGGGTGTTGGGAGAGTTACATCACAGGTACGCTAGTCCAGGGGTCTCCAGGCTGCGGGGGCTGCTGGCTTCCCTTTCAGCCAGTCTCTCACTTACTTAAATGAACACCAGTTATTGGCTTAATTGGTCAAGATGAACAGGTGCTCCAGATCTTTAGTCACTGATGATGTCAAGACAGCTGTGAAAACCTGCTGGACCAGGGCTGGAGACTCCTGGCTCTAATCCATTTAAACATCCGCACCAGTATGTTTGTTTATTTGTTAGTTTGTTTTATTTGTTATAAAAAGTAAACTGCTTTTCAGACCTGCTGGTTATGTCAGTGAAAGTGATTAAGCATCCCGTTCATATATTTTTTCATTTTTCATTTTAAATTTGTTTGAAGGTATGTAAGCGGGATAGGTACGTCAGACCAAAGAATAAGAAAAAGTCTCAGAATTAGCCATTGTGTTGTTTTGGGTTACTGTTCAGTCTCCGTGCCTCAAGCCTGCCCTGGACTGGAGGGAACACCCTTTCTCTTAGGGGGGTGAGGGAGGGAGGGAGGGAGCAGTTCAGTCTCCATGCCTCAAGCCTGCCCTGGACTGGAGGGAGCCCCCTTTCTCTTAGGGGGGTGAGGGAGGGAGGGAGGGAGCAGTTCAGTCTCCGTGCCTCAAGCCTGCCCTGGACTGGAGGGAGCTCCCTTTCTCTTAGGGGGTGAGTGAGTGAGGGAGGGAGCCCCCTTTCTCTTGGGGGGGTGAGGGAGACTGTGCCTTATTGTGCTTTGTGTTTTACTACACTTTGCTGTGAACTTTGATAAGTTTGTAACATTACTTCAGGCTCGTGCTGATGCAAGCTGAGGTACTCTGCTCTGTATTTCTACCTCTCCGTCTACAGCATTGACAACATTTTACAAAAAAAAAAAAATATCCCCAACCCCAGCCGACCCCCAACCCCAGCCGACCCCACCAAACAAATTGTTCTCAGTCATACATAGCTTTAAACACTCAATCATGAAATCTAACATCAAACCGTACTGTAAAACTAAGCTGTTCATTTGGTCAGCCTGTATGAGCCTGGTAAACCACAGCTGGATGGATGGAGAATTCTACAATACTGGACGAGCAAAACGACCTTAAAAAAAATAAATAAATAAAAAATGGTGCTTCCCCAGTTCTGTAAAATGCTCTAAAAAGCCAGCTGTGGCTGATCAGGGTGTAGGCTGATCAAATAAACCCCCAATTAGACAAACGTTTGAGCTGGTTCTGCAGATGCCTGTGGAAGATGAAACGTCGAGTCTATTGCAACTCCTGTAGCATCCCTGCCTCCTGCATTACACACCCAACCAGCGGTACCTGAAACTTCAACAATCGCATGACAGGCGCTTCAGACGTCTTTAATACAACTTTTTACATTTGGAGTCGCAAAAATCCAATGTTTTTAAAGCTTTATTTATCTATTTATTTGGTATAGCAGTGGAGCTGTCGGTCCGATCTCTGGAAGGCTGTAACTCCAGGTTCTGTTTTCACAATGAACCTGGCGGAGGCGTCCCTGTGGTATTTTGAATTGCTCCTTGGGCCAAAAGTGTTGCATCCCCCTCTAGAGTTAACTGATTCTGCTTCATAGAGTCCAACGAAACCTGCTGGATACTGTTACCTTGTTAACGTATTGAATCACACACCAGCTCTTTGGAGTATATACTAAATGAAAAAACTGACAGAAAACGTGACCTTTCGAAATCTAACATGAAATACTCACTGGACTGCTGTCATGGCTTCCGCTAGACTTTTTTTTTTTTTTTTTTTTGCAATATCATTTTGCAGTTTCTTTGATTACATGACATTAAATAAAATATCTGAATTATGTTCACATATATATATATATATATAATTTTATATTATTATTATTATTATTATTATTATTTTTGTAATTCTAGGTAGTGCAAACGCTTTGTCCAGAGCTATGCATGGCTTATCCTGTGGATATCTGTCTGTAAGAGCTGGTGTTGTGCTTTAGTGATCTCTTTAGCAAGCAAAGGGGTATATGTGCTTGTGTGTGTATATAAATGTATATATAATAAACCTGGACATGTGTATTGTTTCAAGTTAATACTACAGGGTCGTGTTTACATTTCGTGCGTCCTGGTGGCGGTGAATTTGGGGGGGTGGCCTGTAAACTGCTATATATATATATATATAATATATATATATATATTCGTGTGTGTTTTTATGAACATAATTTAGATATTTTATTTAACGTCATGCAATCAAAGAAACTACAAAATGATAATCGCAAAAAAGTCTATACCGGAAGCACAGTAGCCTAGTATTTCATGTTAGATTTCCAAATGTCACATTTTTCAAAGCAAAACATTTGGCCACAGCTGTATATGTTATAAAACATAAGTTATATTATTAATAAGAAGAGGGATGCATAAGATGAGCTGTGATTGTGTTTGTTTTTTTTATATATATATATATTTTTAAAAACATGTTAATCAGCAAACACATTTGGTAAAAATTGGATTTAAAAATGTGGGACTTGTGTTTTATTTTTTTATACTTTTATTTTGTTAGTTTGATCCATTTTCTAAATAATCTTGTCTTTTTGTACTCCTTTCCAGCTGCACATGCAAGTTCTCTTTGTAAATAACAATAATAATAATAATATTAATATTAATTATGGTAATAATGCATTCACTACAGATAATTTAATTTGAATTATTGGCGGATAATGGGTTGTGAGTTTTGTAAAGTCTGTTATTTGTGGAATAACAAAGTCAGTATCCACAGAAATCAAATGTCATTAAACAAAAATAAAGGATTTCACTTGGATTCTGTTTCTGTTTTATTTCTGTTTTCCCCTCCCTTGTTTTATAGTTGATTGTAGTTGCAAGTAAGTGACTAAAAACAGTCGCCTACCTGACCCCTGACCCCTGTCGTGGCAACTCTGGGATGGCAATCAGACTCCTATTGCACAGCAGTGTGATCCATTCCAGGTTTTACTACCAGCTTGATCAGCCCCCAGTGTGTCTAGCTAACAAGCTCAGGTGTGTCTGATTATTAAACTCCCAGTGAAACCAGGAATGGATCAAACCCTTCAAAGGAGACTAGCTGCTAATAACAGTGAAGGGAACTGGATTTCAAAGCCTGGGTTGACCTTGGGGAAGTGGCAAGGGGGCACCCCAGCACACAGCGTCTCCCACACAGCAAAACACACACACAGGCCCTGGATACATTCACGTGAACACTTTATTTGAATCTCTGAGCATGCAAACGTGTCACCAAGTTGTAAGAGACGAGGGGGGAGAGGACGGGGGGGGGGGGGGGTGATCGTTTTCACAGCTACTCTCCGTTTCCTGCAAGACAAAATATTATTATTATTATTATTATTATTATTTATTTCTTAGCAGACTAACACTGTCACAGGGAAAGCATGCTTGAAAACAAAACAGCGAAGGTACTTGAGGGATTTTGACACTGTGATGGAAACTAGACTAGCTTATTTCTATTGAAATCCATCAGTGTGTTTGCGATATCATTTACTGCATGGCTAATGATGTTCCATTTAAAAAGCTCCGGGCATCGTGGGATTGAGTCTACATATCTGTGTGTGTGTGTCTGTGTGTGTGTATATATAATCATTTGATTATCCTTTAGCTGTAGAAATACCCATGGAATAAAGTGGATGAGGACCTACATTTATTTCCATTCGATGATCACATTATCGATTTTATGAAGTAAATCAAAAACGGGTCAAAATTTGTTCTGTTTATTATTTGGGTTTTCTAAGTTTATCGGATTGGGCTCGGAGTGCAAAGAGATGATTTTAAAAGAACTGAAATATAATGACCCCCAGTGCTTGACTGTACCATGATGTCTAATATAATGACCCCCAGGGCTTGACTCTACCATCATGTCTAATATAATGACCCCCAGGGCTTGACTGTACCATGATGTCTAATATAATGACCCCCAGTGCTTGACTGTACCATGATGTCTAATATAATGACCCCCAGTGCTTGACTCTACCATGATGTCTAATATAATGACCCCCAGTGCTTGACTGTACCATGATGTCTAATATAATGACCCCCAGTGCTTGACTCTACCATGATGTCTAATATAATGACCCCCAGTGCTTGACTCTACCATGATGTCTAATATAATGACCCCCAGGGCTTGACTGTACCATGATGTCTAATATAATGACCCCCAGTGCTTGACTCTACCATCATGTCTAATATAATGACCCCCAATGCTTGACTCTACCATGATGTCTGCAATATAATGACCCCCAGTGCTTGACTCTACCATGATGTCTAATATAATGACCCCCAGTGCTTGACTGTACCATGATGTCTAATATAATGACCCCCAATGCTTGACTCTACCATGATGTCTAATATAATGACCCCCAGGGCTTGACTCTACCATGATGTCTGCAATATAATGACCCCCAGTGCTTGACTCTACCATGATGTCTAATATAATGACCCCCAGGGCTTGACTCTACCATGATGTCTAATATAATGACCCCCAGTGCTTGACTCTACCATGATGTCTAATATAATGACCCCCCAGTGTTTGACTGTACCATGATGTCTGCAATATAATGACCCCCAGTGCTTGACTCTACCATGATGTCTAATATAATGACCCCCAGTGCTTGACTGTACCATGATGTCTAATATAATGACCCCCAGGGCTTGACTCTACCATGATGTCTGCAATATAATGACCCCCAGTGCTTGACTGTACCATGATGTCTAATATAATGACCCCCAGTGCTTGACTCTACCATGATGTCTAATATAATGACCCCCAGTGCTTGACTTTAACATGATGTCTAATATAATGACCCCCAGGGCTTGACTCTACCATGATGTCTAATATAATGACCCCCAGTGCTTGACTGTACCATGATGTCTAATATAATGACCCCCAGTGCTTGACTCTACCATGATGTCTAATATAATGACCCCCAGTGCTTGACTCTACCATGATGTCTAATATAATGACCCCCAGTGCTTGACTCTACCATGATGTCTAATATAATGACCCCCAGTGCTTGACTCTACCATGATGTCTAATATAATGACCCCCAGGGCTTGACTTTAACATGATGTCTAATATAATGACCCCCAGTGCTTGACTCTACCATGATGTCTAATATAATGACCCCCAGTGCTTGACTCTACCATGATGTCTAATATAATGACCCCCAGTGCTTGACTGTACCATGATGTCTAATATAATGACCCCCAATGCTTGACTTTAACATGATGTCTAATATAATGACCCCCAATGCTTGACTTTAACATGATGTCTAATATAATGACCCCCAATGCTTGACTCTACCATGATGTCTAATATAATGACCCCCAGGGCTTGACTGTACCATGATGTCTAATATAATGACCCCCAATGCTCTCCCCAAAACTCTCCTCCTGTGCTTTTGGAGAGCTGCAAGCGAGCGAGATGCAGTCAACACTCACCAGCGGGGAATCCTTCAAAGAGTTCCTCCAGCCTGCTGCGCAGAATCCCTGCTCCGGAATTTTGACACCTGGATCCCCTCTGCACGTCCGGTTTGGGATCCTACGGTGAGACGCAATACTTTAAGTGAACGGGGAGGCCAGTGATAATGGCGCTGGTGCCGGTAAGAGTCAATGGACTGGAGCCTTAGCTACGGAGCTTAATGCTCATTTTAAAAAAGTAATTCAATCTTTAAGTTTCAAGTCTGCTGAAATCGAAGTACAGACCTGCTTCGTGAAGAAGCCCCCGGTGGATATCTCCGGTACTGCATCCAGCACAGATTCAGTGTTTCGTTTGGGGTTGGGTTTCTAAAAAACAAACAAAAAAAAAACAAGGAGGAAAAGCTTAATTAGCTTAATTAACCCGCTGCGGAACTATGAAGTTTACACACGCAGGTGCAAATCAGACCCCCTCACACAGGAAAGGGCTGGCCACTTTATTAGGACCCCCCCCCCCCCCCCCCCCCCCGGTTCAGGCAGGCGTTACCTTTTTAGGTCCCTCGGGTTTGTTTTTCAGCGGAGGGTGAAAGGTCACGCCAGCCTCGATATGGCCAGCCAATAGGAGCAGGAACGTGGTGGCAACGCTCATCAGGAGGGCCGCTTTCAGATTCATGATGCAGCCAGAGCTGGACAAGGATTTCAAAATGGAATAATACATTTTAATGATCTAAACAAGGGCTCTGGTAAAGCATAAGGAAGCATTGTAAAGCACAGAGAGGTCTGGTAAAGCATAGGGAAGCATTGTAAAGCACAGAGAGGTCTGGTAAAGCATAGGGAAGCATTGTAAAGCACAGAGAGGTCTGGTAAAGCATAGGGAAGCATTGTAAAGCACAGAGAGGTCTGGTAAAGCATAGGGAAGCATTGTAAAGCACAGAGAGGTCTGGTAAAGCATAGGGAAGCATTGTAAAGCACAGAGAGGTCTGGTAAAGCATAGGGAAGCATTGTAAAGCACAGAGAGGTCTGGTAAAGCATAGGGAAGCATTGTAAAGCACAGAGAGGTCTGGTAAAGCATAGGGAAGCATTGTAAAGCACAGAGAGGTCTGGTAAAGCATAGGGAAGCATTGTAAAGCACAGAGAGGTCTGGTAAATCATAGGGAAGCATTGTAAAGCACAGAGGGGTCTGGTAAAGCATAGGGAAGCATTGTAAAGCACAGAGGGGTCTGGTAAAGCATAGGGGAGCATTGTAAAGCACAGAGAGAGAGGGGAGAGGAGATAGAGAGAGAGTTACCAGGGAGAAAGGCACTGATAATGACAGTTCAGACGTGATTTTAAGACAATCTGAATAACAGATGACTCAGCTAGTCTTGCACTGGGAGTAGCCCAGCCTCAGCAGTGTTGCAATAATAATAATAATAATAATAATAATAATAATAATAATAATAATAATAACACAAGTTGTTTCTTACTTGGGAGTCGGCACAGGATCGGTGTGTCTTTCAGCGTCTATTCCCTCGACAGCAGAGCTGTTTTCCTTCAAGTGCTGGATGCTGTGCTTATATACAGTGTGTGTGTGTGTGTGTGCGTGTGTGTATGTGCGTGTGCGTGTTTTGACCATCGCGGACGCAACAACCGTGTTTACACAGCCAGCAGGAATTTCACATTCTAAACAGATGTTTGTTTTTTGTTTTTTTTTTAATTTTTTATCAGTATTATTTAACATTCTTCCCCTGCTTAGCTGCTAATACTAAAATGTCAAATGAATGCTTTTGTAGCCCAGAGATTCGAATAGGAATTTCACATACAAAACCACATCAAAATAAAACACACACACACACACGCACACACACACACACACACAGACACACAGAGACACACACACAGACACACAGAGACACACACACAGACACACACACACAGACACACAGAGACACACACACAGACAGACAGACAGACAGACACACACACACACACACTCTTAAACAGTTGCAGATTTCAAGTTAGCTGTTATAACATTTAATAAGTAAACTTGAACTGTGCAGCTGTTTAGGAGCGGTCAAATTAAGCCAATTATCAGTTCAATTAAGTAGTTTAGTCCAGTAATTGAGACCTCAGCTGGAATGAAAACCAGCAGGCACTGGGGGCTCCCCCAGGTCCGGGGGTCGGAACCGCTGAGCCACAGGGTGATGCAATATCACAGTGTTTTTGCCAGTCTGGAATTTGAGTTCAATTCCTAGAAAACAAAGTAACTACAGTAGTGTTAATGAATCACCCAGCGCTGTGGCAGGAAACACTGATAAGGAGATAAGACTTTTTTTTACGTTTCTAAATATTTGTGTAACTCGAACTCGCACACAGACACGTAGTTTACGTCATGGCGTGACTTCAATGAGAGAATCTGGATCAAGTTGTGTTTTGTTTTGCTGGCAATACACTACTGTGCACTAGATGGCGCTGACGCTTACTCAGAAGATGACCCGTCTCTAAACTTACCTGCGTTGTTCAATGTGTTTATATATTATAAAAATTCAATTATAAAAAAAAAATCAATTATGATTTAATAATTTCCAAATTTTAATTACAGAATGAACTGACGTACGTTTATATTGGAATGAAAACAAGACTAGTAATAAGCAAACGGTATATATATATATATATAAAAAAAAATTTTCAAAACCCTTTTTATTCCAGTCTTAAATTTTGTATTTTTATTATGGAAAAAAAAAAAAACACTTGCTCATTTTAGATGACTAGAACTAATCACTAACTTCTAGTAATTCTATCCAGTTTCTTTAATAAGCACTGTCTCAAATGTTCTTTCTGTAACATTGATATATTTTAATATATATATATATTTATTTGCGCTCTGTCGTTCACTGCCAAACTCCAACAAAAACGACCGTCTACAACAACAAAAAAAGGTCCGAAAGGCTGGCAACGATAAATGTTCAAACACATAAACCGCTGCGTACTTTGTATTTTAAATTATTAAAAAAAAACACACACACACACACATATATATAAATAAACAGGGAGACAGATATTTAACATCAACCTAACAACGGCGGCTCCGTCTGCGCTGTGTGTGTGAAATGAGAGAGAGAGAGATCGAGAGGGAACCGGGGGGGGGAGGTTCTGATTGGTCGGCGCGGCGCTCTCGCGGGATGGCGGTTGGTTCGCGTGCGCCCGGCTGGTGAAGGGGTGGTGGCACGCACGTGGAGTCGCGCTGGGCTCGCTCTCTGATCGAACTGTTTTGTAAACACAGCGCGCGGCACCATCCAGACCCATAATTACAGCTGCAGCGTTAACACCTATGCTATACTATAGATAGATAGATAGATAGATAGATAGATAGATAGCGCCTTACCTGTCGTGCACACGCAACAATGCACGATCAGGCACTCGTATATCGGTACACGGATCTGGAGAGTGTTCCTGTGGGATTGCAAATTGCAGGGAAGCCATCGGCATTGCAACTTTTGTTGCGCTGGAGAAATGAGGGCTGACAACTGCGTGACGTAAGTGAATGAATCTGCATTTTATATATATTCAAAACACCGTGTTTGCTGCATACATATGTTTGGACATTTGTTTAGAAGCTCAATCGCAGCGCTGATTCGTTTATATATAAAGTTTAGGGCAGTACTGCTTGAAAAAAAAAAAAAGTTTGAATGACGTGGGGCTTCATTTTGCTGTTGGACAGGTGGCCGTTTTTCGTAGGCAGTAAATATAAATACCCAATCGCCTCGCGTGGCTATGTGTGTACAATACACGTCTTTCAATCACTGCCATAAATACACTGACGATTTGATCATGTACTTTTTTCTTACACTCAAATAAATGTAATGGTGTTAGTTATCTACATTCTGTTACAGTTAAGCCTAGTGTCCACTTCATAGTATTAAAAAAGCAGACTTTATTTCGGAATCCAGTTACTGGACTAGTTGAAAATGACTTCTAATCGAAACGTTTTGGGGCAGAACTGGATGTTTACTTAGTATGTCTATGTCTTCCCCTTACAGTCAGCAGAGACACACTGACGAACTTCTAAGCATTTCTTCGCTGCGTATACGGAACCTGTTCTTTAAATGTCGTTAGAAAAATACTGGCTGTGAAAACATTACATTAAATTACTGTGTAAAAACGGGGGTGCTGCTGGACAGTCAGCCTGCAAAAGTTACATTTTAACCACAAGAGGGCGCTCTTTCACTGCGTGCTTTACCAGAAGCGACCTAGATATTATTATTATTATTATTATTATTATTATTATTATTATTTATTTCTTAGCAGACTCCCTTGTCCAGGGCGACTTACAGTCGTAAACAAAAATACATTTCAAGAATCCCAGTGCAAGTAATAATACAATTAAGAGCAAGATAAATACAATGACAGATATAAAACGATTGCCCAATTATAGGTACATATTTTAGCTGTATGTGTATTATTATTATTATTATTATTATTATTTGTTTAAACGATAGGGGTGTGTTTTCAATGTGTTACAAACTAACAACAAAAACAAGTACTTAAATTTGTAATTTAATGTTTTTTTGTACATACAATTAAGTCTTTTCAAAAAAAAAGGAGAACATTTCAGGTTACCAATCTGCTTGTGAGATGTCTTGCTCGTTAACATATTTTTTTTTTTTTTAAAGAGCAGACAGATGATCTATTCGGGGGTACAGCCAGATATTTACTTATCAAGTTCGCAAATTTATTTGGAGCGCGCTTGCTTCTCTCGCCGCGTCAGGCGGCACAGAAAAAGAAAACTGAAATGAAACTGCAAAACGTCACACACTTTGGAACAGAAATGTCCGCTCAGGTGGCGAAAAATCCACGACTGCTCGGCCAGGCGGCGATCCAGCAACTTCAAAACCACGAAACCCACGCAGGACAGGACCGCCGCGCCCAAATACGCCAGGGATTGGCGGTCTCCGAACCGCCGCTGGACTCGGAGACCCTGGACCACGGCGAAGGCGACGTGCAAGCCCAGTGCCAGCTCGAACCCGAGGTCGTGAGACAAAGCCAGCCCGTAACTGCAGAGAGAGGCGACTTCCACGACCAGGGCATAACGGGGGCTCCACCCGCCGGAGATATAGCTGCACCAAACCGGCACCCACGCGAAAATCGGCAGCGTGAACCATTGATCCAGCACGGCCGGCCGGCGACCCTGCGTAGCAATGCGAAGCCACTGTATGGGACCGTAAGCCAGAGCCATCAGTGCAAAGACGTCTTTGAAATAAGCCCCTCTTCCCTCGGTCCTGTTTCGCAGCCAGTAAACTCCCAACAGCACGTAGCCCAGGTTGACCAGGGAGTTAAAGGGCATGGCGAGGCACGCTGGGAGCTGGCTCACCGGCTTCTCTGCGTAATGTTCGTGTCCCAGGTCCACCAGCACGGTGTCAAAAACTCCGCTCATCGCTATTGCAACGCAGAGGCTGCAGAAAAAAGCGACGTGCAACAGCGCGGTCTGCATTTTGATCAGTGCTTCGAGAGTCCCGACACTGAGAAGAGAAATTATATATATTATATATTATATATGCTTGTGTTCTTAAACTCGAAGAGGATGCAGCCGTTAGAGATCAGATCAATTATGTCAAGCGGTTTTTGAGTTAGTTATTTGTATTATGTATTTTATCTTGCAGGCACCCAAACGCAAAAAACAAACTCTTGCTTTGTTGGTGAACTTCAACCCATTAAAAACACAACTGTCTTCCTGGGTTAGCGTGTCGCCGCCCCGATGGGTGGGGCTTGGATTGGGATAGGAGCTGCGATTGGTTGGCTGTGGGGGTGGGTGGGGCGGTTTGGGTTCCAGGACACGCCCCCCCTTCCTCCCTTCACAAAATAAAAAAATAAACGCAAGCTTGCAAAAAGCAAAATGCTGTTTCTGCATCGAAATGTTTCGTTTTAAAAGCGCAACATAGAGAATGGAAATAAAAAAAAAGAAAAAAGAACTATTTTTTTTGTTATAGGAGAGATGAATAATGTATAAACTAATTTAAATGAGCGTTTGCCTAAATCTTAAAACGAATCAGATTATGAGACTCTATAAAATCGATAAATTCTGAACAAAGCAGTTATAGGGAAAAGTCCGCTAAATCCAACTCACTTCCATAAGCACAGATGAAACTAAAGAACACACTTCTCCTTTATCACATGAGTGAATTTTAGTTGAATATATATATATATATATATATATATATATATATATATATATACATATATTATTTATTTATTTCTTAGCAGACGCCCTTATCCAGGGCGACTTACAGTCGTAAACAAAAATACATTTCAAGAATCGCAGTACAAGTAATAATGCAATTAAGAGCAAGATAAATACACCATATATATGGTGTAACAAACTGTCATGATATAAAAATAAGTAGTTTTTTGTTATGTGCTCCAAAAGTGTGTTTTTTTTCTTTTTGGGAGCTCAACAGGGAGGTGATTTTTTTTTTTTTTTTTTTTAAATGTATTTTCAATACAATGTCGCCGGCGTCCACTAGCAAAACTAAAGTGGAAAACAGTTTAAAACGCGTCCGTGTCCAGAATCATTCGACCTGAACACGTTGCGTTTATTAATTATTATTATTATTATTATTATTATTATTATTATTATTATTATTAATTATCTATCTCGCACTTCTTTGGGAATAAATAACATTAATTAAACGTACACAACACTGGCAAAAGTAAACCGTTCTCCTCAACACCCGCCGTGGCGGAGCCATTTCTCTCTTGTCAAAAAAATAAAATATAAAATTTAAAAAGGAGGGGAGAGGGAGAGGCAGGAAAGGGGGGGTTTGGCCGAAGATGGCGGCTCCCAGGAAGGCGTGAAACTCTTTTCCAAAGCGAAAGACCCCGAAATACGAGCCGTGTTCCCACAAAACACGGTGTTTGTAACCTAAAAAACACCCGTCCCCCCAATTCTGGCGGTTATTTGTAATTTTTATTTTTACTGACTATTTCGCGGTGCGCGAGCTTTGTCTTCCTCCCCGCCCGTTCGTGTTTATTAAAACGACCACCGCCATCTTGGGTGAGGGCGCTTTTCGGGTTAACACACACAAAAAAATTAAAAAAATTAAAAATAAAATAAAGAATTCAACTCTTTTTCCCGTCAAAGATGAGCAGTGTGAGAAAAAAAAAAAATACCGCGGTGTGAATTTTCTGTGACGAAAGGTTGGAAGTAGCGATTCGACTGCGTTTTGTTTTTTTTAAAACAACGTCCTGTTGGTTTTTTTTTTGGTTTTTTAAAACAACGTCCTGTTGGTTTTTTTGGGGGGGTTTTTTAGAACAGCGTCCTGTTGAGTTTTTTTTTTTTGGTTTTTTTTTTTTTTAACTCCGCCCGCCATTTCTGTTGAGGGCTTGGAGAGCGGAGTTGTTGTTTGGTTGTCAAGAAGATGGCGGCTCCCAGAGAGTCATGAATGAAGTCGCTTTCCCCGCAAATTCACAAACCGAGTCCACTTTTACAAAGCGTACTTCTTCGGATCTTCTGCAGAAACACCAGGCTTAAAAAAAAAGACTCGAGAGTAAGTGTTCCGCGTATTAAATGTGTAAACGGTTGTATTTTTTTTATATATATTTATATTTTTTGTGTTTGTTTGTGAACGAGCTCCGCCATTTTTCTTGAGGGAGGAGAGAATTGGGGCTGTTTCTGTCGACAAGATGGCGGTTCCCAAAACGGAGCGGCGCATGAAAAAAAAAAAAGAGGAAAAAAATAGTTAAAGTACTTAAAAAAAAAATATATATATATATATGTTTATTCAACAACGGCGTAAAAATAATAAAAATACGTTGTTGTTGTCTATTTCATATAGTCATTGTATTTGTTTAGTGAGAAGAGGGGGGGGGGCGAGAACGGCTGCGATAATTTGCTTTTTATTAACAAAAAAAAACTAGTGTTTTCTATATTTACAATTACAAGGTTTTTTTTTTATGGTAGTGTAATTTAAAGTAATAAAGAAAATATTGCGGTTTGAATTCGATAACGCATTCCTTTGTCCGTGTTTTTTTGGGGGGGGTATCTGTGCGAAAAAGGGGGGGAAAAAGGCGATTTATTCTTATTGAATATACTCGTATTATATTTATATAAAACCCGCCCAGGCGACACTTTTTTTTTTTTTTTTTCCCATTCAGGGGAGGAGAGTTAAGTGTAATTTTTGTTCACAAGATGGCTGCTCCCAACAGGTAGGCGTGCAATTTGGCTTTTTTTTTTTTTTTTTTCCTGCGGTGTAACTCAAAAGCGGCTCTTGAACTTTAAATTAAAAAAAAAAAAAAAAAAAAAAGCCTTTTTATTTTTTTAAAAAAAAACAACGCGGGATTGTCAACTCGCAGCGTCGACCTACCTACACCCGGAGCAATTTCTATCACCTGTTTTGGATTATTAAAATATATATATTGTTTGTTTTTTTAGTGCCGGCGTCCTCCCTTTTTTTTGTTTTATTTTTTTTATATATATTATTTTTTTTTTTGTGGTCCGCCATTTTTTAGACTGGCGGAGGGGGAGGAGGAAGGCTCTGTACACACAAGATGGCGGCTCCCATGGTTTGGCACGGTTTTGCATCGGGAGAAATGTTATAAACCGCTGGGGGGAAAAAAAACAAGAGAAAACAAATATTTCCTTTTCGATTAAACTTGCCGAGGATAGCCCGTCTCGAAAGGCGAGCAGGTGGCCTCGTTTGCCGGCTGGGAAGACGCGCACAGGCCGGTTTGTGTCTCTCTGTAAGCAGCAGCCGGCTTTCCTATCTTCTCTCTCTGCCGCTGGGGGTTTGTTTTTGGATTGGGGGGGGGGGGTGGGGGTGAAATGGCGACTCCAGATGCTAGAAATAAATTTGCTAAATCATCTGTTTGAAAACCGGGGGGGGGGGGGGGGCTATTACACAAAATAGTCCCCCCCCCCCCCCCTCTCCAAAAAATTAGTCTTGCACTGGTGTTATGTAAAAAAAATAATTGCCGTTCATTTCTTTTTTTTTTTAAAGAAATGGCTTCTACAGTTTCGGCGGGCTCCGGTACCGCCGGCTCGCCTCTGCAGCCCCGGTGGAAGCGGGTTCTGGGATGGTCCGGTCCGGTTCCGAGGCCGCGCCACGGGCACCGCGCCGTCGCCATCAAGGAGCTCATGGTTGTTTTCGGAGGTGGAAACGAGGGGATAGTTGACGAGCTGCACGTTTATAACACAGGTAAGACCGCTGTGTTTGTAATTATTATCATTATTATTATTATTATTATTAGATACCGGCTCAGCTGTCACACTGCAGTCACTGTCTGATGACAATGTAGTGATGCGTTTGTTATGCACACGTTTCTATGCGTTAGGTAATTTGAAATACAGATTATTAATGAATGTTGTAGCCGGATTACTATGTTTTAAATGTATTTATTATTTGTTTTACAAGTTGTGTTAGAAATGGAACTGTTTTCAAGATGTGCTCTGTTGTAATAGAACCTATTATTATTATTATTTATTATTTAGTGTCGTGCAGCTTACCGTAACTTGACCGAGTGGGAGCGACAGGAAATAATGATAGTATTTATTTATTTGTTTTGCTTCGTTAACGGGTAAGTTTTTGATAATGCTTTGGCAATTAATTTATATTTTGCATGTATTGCGTGAGCCACAGAGGCCAGCGCACTTGTTTTTTTAAAGCTGTCAACTGCGACCTGTGCAGTCTTACTCAAATAAATACGTATTTATATTTTAAAAACGTAATACAGCGTTGTCGCTACATTTTTTTTTGCAAGCAGTTGAGAAATAAAAAACGTGGTAAACACAATGACAGTTGAGAGAAGGAAAAAAAAACAGAAATATTCTCCTGTTTGCAGCGAGTTTGTCTGAAAAAAAATACAAAGAGAAATGGCGGGTTAACTCAAAATGGATGCCGCAGTCTTTTTAGGCCTGACGCCTTTTTTCCCCCGCAAGCGTTCAGTCAGACGGTGGAAAATTTTATATTTTTAGCGCAACAACGGCACCAAAAAAAAATATGGTGCAGCATTTAATTTTCATAGATATTTACGTGACGTATTTTGTGGATTATTTGTCGTGTGGATGACGTCTCGACACTTTTTTTGGCTGGTTTTAAACGGAAAACGTCGTCTTTGAAATTAAGCTTAGGTTCGTGAAACGGGCAGATACATAAATAAATGTGTTTTTATTTACTGTTGTCGTTCATTGTGATTCGGTTTAGCTATTTGAAGTTCTCTCCCAATCTGTTTTTTTGTGTGTACAGTAATATAATAATAATAATAATAATAATAGCAGGGCGCCATGTTGTGAAATTGAAATATTAAAATTAACACGGAACCGGCGGTGAGGTCTCGAATCACTCATTACAATGATCCGAAAAACAAACTAACTAACAAAAAAGCTGGGAAGACAGACTTGCACGTCAACAAGTGACATTTGCTTGTCTGTAAATTGATATTAACAAAAACGCTGCGCCATTTGTGAAATAAATAGATAGATATAGATGCAGCCGCTGATATATTGCAACCATTACAGTTCTTATAAATTCTAGCGATTTTAGACCACACGGTTTTTTGTAATGTTTTGAGACACTTGAAGATGTTGTTTACATTGGGAGTGTCGCGGTATATAAGCAGCGTTTCGCTTTGTGAAAGAGGAAGGTGGTTGGATATTTGCTGGCGCCAGTGTTTTTTTTTTGTTGTTGTTTTTTTTCAACGTCCATTTCAAGATGTTAACGCCTTGCCTGCACTTGTTGGGTTTAAATTCACGATTGCGCACTACAGCTGTATATAAACAGTAACTCGACAACAGACGCCAGTTCCCGAATGAATTTCCGGGATTTTGCACCTGTGTGCGATTAAAACGAAACTATTTTGATGCCGGATGAAAAACAAACAAACCAAAAAAATAACTTGTATTAAATAGTCAAATTATTAATTATTATATTAATATTAATTTGCTTTCATTTTATTACAGCATGACAGTAATTCATGGATGTCTTGTTTAGTTAGGTATATTTCAGGGATGGGAATAAGACTCCTGTTCCACAGCAGTGTGATCCAGTCCAGGTTTTACTACCAGCTTGATCAGCCCCCAGTGTGTCTAGCTAACAAGCTCAGCTGTGTCTGATTATTAAGCGCATAGTGAAACCAGGACTGGATCACACCGCAGTGGAACGGGAGTCTTATTTCCATCCCTGCATCCCCTCTGAAATCCAGTTGCTTTCTTGTCTAGTATAGACAGCTGTGGCCAGATCTGCATCACCCTGTAGAATGAACTCATTTAATTTTTAATACGATCGGGAGTTTCGTGGAAGATTTTTGTTCATGTTAAATGTGTCACCCATACCTATTAAATGTTTGATTGTGCCAGAATTATAATCCCCCAAAGAAAATTAAAGGCGTTGAGTAACGCAACTCACTATTTATTTATTTTTAATTTCACTGAATTCGTTTAGTTTCTTTAAGGATTTAGAACATTTCCTGTATCGGTTTGTGTGTGTGTATATATATATATATATATATATATATATATATAATGTGTGTGTGTTTATGTATATATTTGCTTTCCATGGTAGTCTATGTTTTTATTACCTTTCCTGATCGCAACAAGGAAGTTTGTCAGAAAAAAACATCATCATCATTCTAACTCCAGCAATGAGCCCCACCCACATGATCTGCACATGACCTGACGCAAAGGAAGGAAGGAGCCTTCTCCAGTGTGTTTTTTGAATCTGGAATGAAATGTGTGAAGTCTCCACACCAAAGTGGGGTTCGAAGGATTCGCTGCTTAAGTTTCTTTAAGTGTTTCTATTGAAGACTCTGAGAAAGGCTTCTAGTGGAAACGTTTGCCGTTGAATTTATGAAGTTTCTTTCAGTGTTTCTATTGAAGACGCTGAGAAAGACTTCTAGTGGAAACGTTTGCCGTTGAATTTATGAAGTTTCTTTCAGTGTTTCTATTGAAGACGCTGAGAAAGACTTCTAGTGGAAACGTTTGCCATTGAATTTATGAAGTTTCTTTCAGTGTTTCTATTGAAGACGCTGAGAAAGACTTCTAGTGGAAACGTTTGCCATTGAATTTATGAAGTTTCTTTTAGTGTTTCTATTGAAGACGCTGAGAAAGACTTCTAGTGGAAACGTTTGCCGTTGAATTTATGAAGTTTCTTTCAGTGTTTCTATTGAAGACGCTGAGAAAGACTTCTAGTGGAAACGTTTGCCGTTGAATTTATGAAGTTTCTTTCAGTGTTTCTATTGAAGACGCTGAGAAAGACTTCTAGTGGAAACGTTTGACGTTGAATTTATGAAGTTTCTTTCAGTGTTTCTATTGAAGACGCTGAGAAAGACTTCTAGTGGAAACGTTTGTCATTGAATTTGTCTTTCAGTGTTTTCTAAGCCACTAGATTCGATGCACAGACCTTCAGCACCTGCTCCCCTACAAAAGATTCCCCTGAATGATTCGTGCCAGTCAGTGTAACCACTCACGTGTCTTATTTTCTTCATGTGTGTGTCTGTTTGACACACCTGGTGCTTCTCGCTGCTCGCCAGACTTACTGCAACTGAGACATGCTAGCTAAAAAAAACAACAAAAAAAAACGATAAAGCTGGCTGAGTTTTGTTCGGGTGTAATACATACATATAGGAACCACAGAACCAGTTATAAACCTTCAAGCAGACCAGCGTTTGGGCTCCAGTGCCTTCATCAGTGTGATTGAAACTAGAAGAGACCAAGTCAAGCAGACCAGCGTTTGGGCTCCAGTGCCTTCATCAGTGTGATTGAAACTAGAAGAGACCGAGTCAAGCAGACCAGCGTTTGGGCTCCAGTGCCTTCATCAGTGTTATTGAAACTAGAAGAGAACGAGTCAAGCAGACCAGCGTTTGGGCTCCAGTGCCTTCATCAGTGTGATTGAAACTAGAAGAGACCGAGTCAAGCAGACCAGCGTTTGGGCTCCAGTGCCTTCATCAGTGTGATTGAAACTAGAAGAGACAGAGTCAAGCAGACCAGCGTTTGGGCTCCAGTGCCTTCATCAGTGTGATTGAAACTAGAAGAGACCGAGTCAAGCAGACCAGCGTTTGGGCTCCAGTGCCTTCATCAGTGTGATTGAAACTAGAAGAGACCGAGTCAAGCAGACCAGCGTTTGGGCTCCAGTGCCTTCATCAGTGTGATTGAAACTAGAAGAGACCGAGTCAAGCAGACCAGCGTTTGGGCTCCAGTGCCTTCATCAGTGTGATTGAAACTAGAAGAGACCGAGTCAAGCAGACCAGCGTTCGGGCTCCAGTGCCTTCTAGTCAAGTTGAGAGTGTGTTTCGTTCTCTGGCACTCTTTGCTGTATCAGCACCCTCTCATCCTGATCCGAGGCAGCCACCCAACACTTAGAAACACATCGCAAGGCATTCAACCTTAAATAAGCTGATATTCATGAATTCAGTCTGTTTCTGCAGAAGCTGTTTGTGGTCGAAACGTTTCGCACGCTTTGTCGTCGACGCTCCCGAGTGTGAGATCTGCGCTCCCAGCGATTTATTATTGCAGGTGTAGCTGCTTGCTGAGAGGCACCGGTGGGGGGACGTGACTTATCATTGTCATAATACAGAGGAACATAAAAATAGCACAGACTCGTGGCTGGCTTCCTAGCTACGTTATTATAAAGGGAGAGAGAGATAGAGAGAGAGAGGGCAGGGTCTGGGTGTCGCTGTCTTCATGTGGGGTTTGCCTTGCACATCTGAACAACCTCCCCGCTTCGAAACGTCCCCCGCTTGGGTCTGTGCAGCTGGTAAAGCGCTCCCATTTTTTTTTTAATGACCACAGTATTTTAAATGATCTGTCAGGGTCAGCAATAAGACTCCTGTTGCCAGAGCTGCGCACGGTACATGCATGCCTGAAACATAAGAAAAAGGAAAGTGAATGAACCAGTCATTCAACAGTTAAACCTGACGTGAACGACCTACAGTGTGTCGCTTTAGAAGAAACTAAATTTAAACTACAGTAGTAATAAAGAAATTTAAACAGATAAGTAGATTCAATTCCACGATGCCCGGAGCTTTTTAAATGGAAAGGAACATCATTAGCCATGCAGTAAATGACATCACAAACACACTGATGGATTTCAATAGAAATAAGCGAGTCTAGTTTCCATCACAGTGTCAAAAATCCCTCAAGTACCTTCGCTGTTTTGTTTTCAAGCACGCTTTCCCTGTGACAGTGTTACACAGACCCAAACGCTGGAGAGAAGTCGCCTCTTTTGAGATGTGTTCATATTTTTCCCTGTGTTTTTTAATTTTTTTTTTTTTTTTATTCCAGCCACAAACCAGTGGTTCATCCCGGCAGTGCGTGGAGATATCCCCCCGGGATGCGCTGCCTATGGATTCGTGTGCGACGGGACGAGGCTGCTGGTGTTCGGAGGGATGGTGGAGTACGGGAAATACAGCAACGACCTGTACGAACTGCAGGTAGGGGCTGCGCGTTCACTACCTCTCAATATCTTAACAATTATTATTATTATTATCTTGTCATTCAGCAGACACTTGTGACTCTCAGAGACTAGGGGGGGTGAACTCTGCATCATCAACAGCTGCTGCTGCTGCAGAGTCACTTCCAATAGGAGCTCGTTTGTTTGACGTCTCATCCGTAGGACGGAGCACAAGGAGGTTCAGTGACTTGGTCAGGGTCACACACACACACGCACAGAGTGACACACACACACAGTGAGTCAGTGGCTGAGCCGGGATTTGAACCTCCTGGGATCGTGACCCCTTTCTGTAACCTCTGGATCCACTGAGCCTCTAGTTTTTGAGCAGCGACGGATATACGAGTTGCTACCCTTTTTACTGGAAGCAGGTGCTTCCTGCGTTTCTTCATTTTGATGCCAGGTTTTGTCACGTGAACGAACGTGGATTTATGCAGCATTCGACGCAGGGTTTGTTGTGAATATTCGGAAATGTGTTACTGTGGTGTTTGCACAATAATATTAAGCCTGATGGTGTTTATATTTTCTTTGTCCCTCTGGTGGATTTACGCTGACATTACACCCAGTGCAGTGGTTTTAAAACATTTTTTTTGTCGTTGTCTCCTCCTGGTGGATAAATACTGACATTACACTCAGCAGCTGAGGTGCACACTTGTAGGATGGGAAGCAGACTCCTATTGCACAGCAGTGTGATCCAGTCCAGGTTTTACTACCAGCTTGATCAGCCCCCAGTGTGTCTAGCTAACAAGCTCAGGTGTGTCTGATTTATTAAACTCCTAGTGAAACCAGGACTGGATCACACTGCTGTGCAGCGGGAGTCTTGTTTTTCCGTCCCTGTTCTTAACGCATTTTTTTCTCTTCTATTTTTTCACGTTTGCAGGCCAGCAGGTGGGAATGGAAGAAGTTGAAACCCAAAGCCCCCAAAAACGGCCCCCCTCCCTGCCCCCGCCTGGGGCACAGCTTCTCCCTGGTGGGTAACAAGTGCTACCTCTTCGGGGGTCTGGCCAACGACAGCGAGGACCCCAAAAACAACATTCCCAGGTACGCCGGCCCAGGTTTAATAATAGTCATTCAGCAGATGCTTTTATCCAGAGCGACTTCCAGAGACTAGGAGGGTGAACTCTGCATCATCAACAACTGCTGCTGCTGCTGCTGCAGAGTCACTTCCAATAGGAGCTCGTTTGTTTGACGTCTCGTCCGAAGGACGGAGCACAAGGAGGTTCAGTGACTTGCTCAGGGACACACACACACACACACACACACACACACACGGAGTCAGTGGTTGAGCCGGGGTTTGAATCTCCTGGGATCGAGCCCCTTTTTTTAACCACTGGACCCCCGAGCCTCCTGATAACTGTCCTGTGTGTTTTTGCATACTTTAGAGAAGTGATAATTGTTGTGATTTGTTCAGGATGGGTTTTCTGATTAGGTGTTAAAAGTTTAAACGTTGGAACCTGTGTGTGTTGTTTTTATATATATGTTTGTCAATTGAATTTAATATGTTTCTTTTAGGAAAACTAACTTCCTTACTGTTCCCCTGTGTGTGTTTGTATCTGTGTGTTTGTGTTTGTATCTCGTGTGTGTGTGTGTGTGTGTGTGCTGTCTGCGTGTGCGCAGGTATCTGAACGACCTGTACATCCTGGAGCTGCGCGCGGGCTCCAGCGCGGTCGGCTGGGACGTGCCCATCACGTACGGGGTCCTGCCCCCCCCGCGGGAGAGCCACACCGCCGTGGTCTACACAGAGAAGGACAGCAAGAAGTCCCGACTGGTCATCTACGGGGGCATGAGCGGCTGCCGGCTCGGGGACCTGTGGACCCTGGACATCGGTGAGGAGGAGGGAGGAGAGGGGAGACAGACAGACAGACACAGACAGAGATATATATATAATATATATGTTATATATATATATACACACACACACACACAGATACAGACAGACACACACGCACACACGAGGCAGATGACAGACATGAAGGAGGGTGGGATGAGATGGAGAGGAAGACAGACACACAGACACATGAGGGAGGGGGGGATGGAGAGGAAGAGACATACACACGAGGGAGGGGAGATGAGAGAGAGGCACACAGACACACACACACACACACACACGAGGGAGGGGAGCTAGGGAAGGAGACTAACGCAGGGAGAGGGTGAGATCTCCTGGCTTGCATCCTGATCCTGTAAATAGCAGAATTCAGCTTTTGAATCCCAGGACTGAGCGCATCTGGGCTAGTGTGAGCTTTTAACCTCCTGCTAACTCTCTCTCTCTCTGCACAGACACCCTGACATGGAACAAGCCCACCCTGAGCGGCACAGCCCCACTGCCACGCAGCTTACACTCCGCCACCACCATCGGAAACAAGTAGGTGCCACGTGCTGGTCTGCCTTCTTTTTATTTTGTTTCTTTCTTCTCTTGAAAACAAGCTCTCTGTTTGTTTATTTATTTATTTATTTATTTATTTATTTATTTAAAACATCTACAAAGATAGAACTGTCTGTAGCAATATGAGCTGGGTTCAAGCCCTGCCCTGGACTGGACTGGAAGGAGCCCCCTTTCTCTTAGGGGTGGGTGAGGGAGCAGTTCAGAAAGTGTTTAATAACCCTGTGTCTGTCTGTCTCTCCCTCTCCCCCCCTCTCTGCAGGATGCATGTGTTTGGTGGTTGGGTTCCTCTCGTCATGGATGATGTGAAGGTAGCGACTCACGAGAAGGAGTGGAAATGCACCAACACCCTGGCCTGCCTCAATCTGGGTAGGGAAGGAACAAGAAGAACTGTTATTGCTGAGCAGCGTCGTGCTGTTAACGTGCAACGCCGTGGGCTGTTTCTGTAGCGGGGCGGGGGGGTAACTGGGTCTGTAATTCAGGTGAAAGGATGCTGAGTGATGCAGGACGGGGCAGTAGACCGCAGCGACGCAATTTCTTTTTAGAAATGCGTGTTTTTTGCTGTCCTGCAGACGGGCTCCTTCAGGATTGAAGAATTCCCTCGTTGGGTTCGTTCGCAGTTAGACCACGTTTTGATGTGCGATGTGTTAAACTGTACTGTGCTATATAATGGATCCTCCTCGACTGTTTTCAGTGTTCTGTACCTGGAAGCTTGCTGTGCTCATACTTGAGTGTTCTTGAAGATGTTGCTAAGATGTTGCTGACCTGACTTTTCTGTCTCTCTCTCTCTCTCTCTCTCTCTCTCTCTCTCTCCCTCCCCCCCTCTCAGACACGATGACCTGGGAGCCCATTCAGATGGACACCCTGGAGGATAACGTCCCGCGCGCGCGGGCGGGGCACTGCTCCGTGTCCATCAACTCACGCCTCTACGTGTGGAGCGGCCGGGACGGCTACCGCAAGGCCTGGAACAACCAGGTGTGCTGCAAGGACCTGTGGTACCTGGAGACAGGTGAGAGCAACACAGCTGTGTGAAGAGATATATACACACACACACACACACAACCAGGTGTGCTGCAAGGACCTGTGGTACCTGGAGACAGGTGAGAGCAACACAGAGCTGAGTGAAGATACACACACACACACACACACACAGTGCTCTATACACACAGTGACACACACACACACACACACACACACACACACACACACAACCAGGTGTGCTGCAAGGACCTGTGGTACCTGGAGACAGGTGAGAGCAACACAGAGCTGAGTGAAGAGATACACACACACACCCAGGTGTGCTGCAAGGACCTGTGGTACCTGGAGACAGGTGAGAGCAACACAGAGCTGAGTGAAGAGATACACACACACACACACAACCAGGTGTGCTGCAAGGACCTGTGGTACCTGGAGACAGGTGAGAGCAACACAGAGGTGTGTGAAGAGATACACACACACACACACAACCAGGTGTGCTGCAAGGACCTGTGGTACCTGGAGACAGGTGAGAGCAACACAGAGCTGTGTGAAGATACACACACACACACACACACACAACCAGGTGTGCTGCAAGGACCTGTGGTACCTGGAGACAGGTGAGAGCAACACAGAGCTGTGTGAAGATACACACACACACACACACAACCAGGTGTGCTGCAAGGACCTGTGGTACCTGGAGACAGGTGAGAGCAACACAGAGCTGTGTGAAGATACACACACACACACAAACACACACACAGACACACACACAGTGCTCTTCACACAGACACACACACAGTGCTCTATACACACACACACACAGTGCTCTATACACACAGAGACACACACACACACACACACACACACACACAGTGCTCTATCCAGTTCTATCAAAACTCTAGTTGAAAAGTCTATTCCAGTTGAGAGTGGAAAAAATACCACTGAAAATAAGTCTGTCAAACCTTTTCTGATCTCCCCACAGAGAAGCCGCCTGCCCCCTCCCGAGTGCAGCTGGTCCGGGCCAACACCAACTCCCTGGAGGTGAGCTGGGGGGCGGTCCCCACCGCGGACAGCTACCTGCTGCAGCTGCAGAAATACGACATCCCAGCAGCCACTGCGGCCACCTCCCCTGTGCTGAACCCAGTCTCCTCGCTGCCCGCCAGCCACCCCAAGAGCCCTGCCCCCGCGGCCTCCGCCCCCTCCGCACAGAGCCTGCCCCACTCCGGGGTCACCCTGCTGCCCCAGGCCGGCTCCCCCTCCCCCTCCGGACTGCCGGTGCTGCCCTCCATGCCAGGGAGCCCGCTGGGGGCCGCCACCGCCCGAGGACCAGGTCAGGGGTCAGAGATACAGGGATAGAGATTATATGCACACTGCTGCTCTGCCTGTTTGTGTGTCGGTCTCTGTCTGTGCTGCTTTGTTTCTCTCTGTCTGTGTGTGAATGTTTGTTTGTTTGTTTGTTTGTGTGTGTGTGTGTGTCTCTCTCCCTCTCCCTCTCTCTCTCTCTCTCTGACTGTGCCTCTGTTGCTATTTCTCTGTGTTTCTGTCGGTCTGTCTTGCTCTCTCTGTGTCTCTGGCTTTCTGTCGATCTCTGTCTCTGCTTCTTTTTCTCTGTCTGTTTGTGTGGGTCTTTCTCTGTGCTTGTGTGTGTCTCTCTCTCCATGACTGCGTCTTGCTATTTCTCTGTGTGTCTTTCTTTGTCGGTCTATTTTGCTCTCTCTTTGTCTGTCGGTCTCCGTCTCTTTGTCTTTCTGTGTGTGTGTGTCTTGAATTTTTCTTTTGTCTTTGAAACTCCTTTTAAATTATTAGAAATTACGAAATCAAAGCTGTACACTCTGCCTGCTACTATTAAAGATAGAGGCATTTTATTTGTTCTTAAAGTTGTGCCGTGTGTGTTTGTTCAAAACGGTGGAAAAACTTGCTTTATAAAATGTCACCAGTAGCTTAATCAATTCCTAGAAAGAAAGAGAAGTTTGCCGGCTTGTTTTCCTGGGCTTCCCAGCACAAGCCCACGCCTCCCTGTTAATTCTCTCTGACCTGTGCATGCTGTTGTCCTTCCACAGCCATCCTCAAGGTGGCAGCACCTCAGTCCAGCGGCACCTCCATCGTCACGGTGAGGCATGCCAGCCAGGCTGGCAAGTCTCCTGTCACCGTGACCTCACTTCCTGCCGGCGTGCGGATGGTCATGCCAACGCAGAGTGGCCAGGTAACTTTCTTTTTTTTTTCTTCTTTGTCACGTATAGAAATCGGACTCCCGCTGCACAGCAGTGTGATCCATTCCTGTATTAAACTGGGAGTTTAATAATCACACACCTGAGCTTGTTAGCTAGACACACTGGGGGCTGATCAGGCTGGTAGTAAAACCTGGAATGGATGACACTGCTGTGCAACAGGAGTCTGATTTTATACTGTGAGTGTAGATGTAATGTTAAGTGTGGGAGTTGTAACTGGATTCTGTGTGTGTTTGTGGCTGCTTGTAAATTTAGTTTTCAGGTTAAATCAAACAGTTAATTTATTCGTTGTTTTCTGTGCTTGTGTTCCCTCAGCCAATGGGAAGCAGCCCCCAGATGAGCGGGATGGCTGCATTGGCTGCCGCAGCCGCCGCCACCCAGAAGATCCCGCCCTCGGCCACGCCCACCATGCTGAACGTTCCGGCCGGAGCCACGATCGTCAAGACGATGGCCCTGACCTCCGGGTCGTCTGCGGTCAAAGTGGCGTCCCCGATCATGGTAAAGAGGCTGTCCTACAAGAAACCTCTCTGTGAATTCAGTGATCAGTATTCTACAACCCCCCTCCCTCCCACCCAATTCCACACACCCCCCTCCCACCCAATTCCACGCACCCCCCCCTCCCATCCAATTCTACACCCCCCCCCCTCCCATCCAATTCTATTAAGTATACATCTTAAAAAAACATTTGTCCCGTATATTTTGAAATACTTTTGACCACTATGCTCTCTCTCTCTCTCTCTCTCTCTCAGGTCAGTAACCCTGCCACGCGGATGCTGAAGACTGCAGCAGCTCAGGTGGGCACCTCCGCCTCGTCCACGGGCAACACTCCCACGCGGCCCATCATCACCGTGCACAAGTCCGGCACGGTGACCGTGGCACAGCAAACGCAGGTCGTCACCACCATGGTGGGAGGAGTCACCAAAACCATCACACTGGTGAAGAGCCCCATCACCATGCCAGGGGGCAGCGCGCTGGTGAGTCCCGCGGCCGCCGCACCCTGCTCTGCACTGCCAGCCTGAGAGAGTGACTTCATATTTTAATTTACTTATTCGTCAGACGCCTTGGTATCGAGCCCCTTTTTTTAAACCGCTGGATCCACCGAGCCTCTGTTATACCCGGCTGTCTGTCTGACCGTTGTCAAATGTGTCTTCATAACATTTTTTTCTTTTCTCTTGTCCTGGTTAGATCTCCAATTTGGGTAAAATGATGTCTGTGGTGCAAACGAAACCAGTCCAGACCTCCCACACAGGACAGACGACATCTAATTCCCTTGCTCAGCTCATACAGGTGAGAGGCTGTGATCGGAGGAGAAGGATTACACCCAGAACGCAAATAAACAGTTTTGTTTTTGTTTCTTTACAGCATGTCAGTGTGTAGAAATCAGACTCCCGCTGCACAGCGGTGTGATCCGGTCCTGGTTTCACTGGGAGTTTAATAATCAGACACACCTGAGCTTGTTAGCTAGACACACTGGGGCTGATCAAGCTGGTAGTAAAACCTGGACTGGATCACACTGCTGTGCAATAGGAGTCTTATTTCCATCCCGGCTGTGTTACATATTCAGTACAATAACCTGCAATAATGTTAACTCTGTCTCTCCTTTTTCTTTCTCTCACTCTCTCTCTCTCCCAGGCTAAAGGGCAGCTCCCAGCCGGCACCATTCTGAAGCTGGTCACCTCTGCCGACGGCAAACCGACCACCATCATCACCACGTCGCAGGCCGGAGTCACCGGCAACAAGCCCACCATCCTGGGCATCAGCAGCATGTCCCCGACCGCCACCAGCAAACCTGGCACCACCACCATTATCAAGACCATCCCCATGTCTGCCATCATGACCCAGCCCGGGGTCACAGGTGAGCGAGCTTCACCTCTTCACACTGCGCTCCGACCTTCAGAGGAGACGTGAAACCAACGAGCTCCTATTGGAAGCGACTCTGCAGCAGCAGCAGCTGTTGATGATGCAGAGTTCACCCTCCTAGTGTCTGGAAGTCGCTCTGGATAAAAGCGTCTGCTGAATGACTGATGGTGATGGTCTTTCTCTCTGTTCCTCCAGGAGTGACCAGCAGCCAGGGCATGAAGTCCCCCATCACCATCATCACCACTAAGATGATGACGTCCGGTACAGGAACCCCCTCCAAATTCATCACCGCCATGCCCAAACTGAGCGGGGGGCCCGGCCAGCAGGGGCTCACGCAGGTCAGCGCTGTGCCAAGCGGGCACCGAAGCAGTGGTGCTGCTTATTATTATTATTATTATTATTATTATTATTATTATTATTGTTATTGTTATTAATTAGTCGTTCTCCAAAGCGTCTTATGTGAAGTACATGGGGAAACTACAAAGCAGAGTGTGATTCAATATGTTAACAAGGGAACATTATTCAGCAGCTTTCACTGGACTCTATGAAGCTGAGGGAGTTCATTCTATATAGAGGGGGTGTGATTCAATATGATAACAAGGGAACATTATTCAGCAGCTTTCATTGGACTCTATGAAGCTGAGGGAGTTAATTCTATATAGAGGGTGTGGAATTCAATATGTTAACAAGGGAACATTATTCAGCAGCTTTCATTGGACTCTATGAAGCTGAGGGAGTTCATTCTATATAGAGGGTGTGCGATTCAATATGTTAACAAGGGAACATTATTCAGCAGCTTTCATTGGACTCTATGAAGCTGAGTGAGTTCATTCTATATAGAGGGTGTGTAATTCAATATGTTAACAAGGGAACATTATTCAGCAGCTTTCATTGGACTCTATGAAGCTGAGGGAGTTCATTCTATATAGAGGGTGTGGAATTCAATATGTTAACAAGGGAACATTATTCAGCAGCTTTCATTGGACTCTATGAAGCTGAGGGAGTTCATTCTATATAGAGGGTGTGTGATTCAATATGTTAACAAGGGAACATTATTCAGCAGCTTTCATTGGACTCTATGAAGCTGAGGGAGTTCATTCTATATAGAGGGTGTGTGATTCAATATGTTAACAAGGGAACATTATTCAGCAGCTTTCATTGGACTCTATGAAGCTGAGTGAGTTCATTCTATATAGAGGGTGTGTGATTCAATATGTTAACAAGGGAACATTATTCAGCAGCTTTCATTGGACTCTATGAAGCTGAGGGAGTTCATTCTATATAGAGGGTGTGTGATTCAATATGTTAACAAGGGAACATTATTCAGCAGCTTTCATTGGACTCTGAAGCTGAGGGAGTTCATTCTATATAGAGGGTGTGTGATTCAATATGTTAACAAGGGAACATTATTCAGCAGCTTTCATTGGACTCTATGAAGCTGAGGGAGTTCATTCTATATAGAGGGTGTGTGATTCAATATGTTAACAAGGGAACATTATTCAGCAGCTTTCATTGGACTCTATGAAGCTGAGGGAGTTCATTCTATATAGAGGGTGTGTGATTCAATATGTTAACAAGGGAACATTATTCAGCAGCTTTCATTGGACTTTAATGAAGTAAGAAGATTAGTTCATGTCATCCAGAGAGTGCAGGAGAAAGAGAACTCTCTCCACTTGATTCATTGTAGTCACAGAACGCTTAGAAACAGAAGTCATTAAATCTGCATTTTGAGTCTTGGTTTTTGTAGACTATATAATCCCGAATCTCTTCCCCCCCCCCCCCCCCCCCCCCTCCTCCCGCAGGTGGTTTTGAAGGGCGCCCCTGGCCAGCCCGGTACGTACCTGCGCACCGTCCCGATGGGAGGGGTCAGGCTGGTCACCCCGGTCACCATGTCCTCCATCAAGCCCAACGTCACCACGCTGGTGGTCAAGGGAACCACAGGTAGGTGGAGTGGAGGGCTGGGAGGGTGAAGTTCACTAATGTAGTCTAGGATTTCAATGTAGTTTCACAGCCGTGTTTTAACTGCGCATAATCCTGGTGTACTGTGAAGTGCGCGTGCGCGGGTTCCATTGTTATTAGGCAGCAGTGTGGAGTAGAGGTCAGGGCTCTGGACTCTTGACCGGAGGGTCGTGGGTTCAATCCCAGGTGGGGGGGGGGGACACTGCTGCTGTACCCTTGAGCAAGGTACTTTACCTAGATTGCTCCAGTAAAAACCCAACTGTATAAATGGGGAATTGTATGTAAAAATAATGTGATATCTTGTAACAATTGTAAGTCAACCTGGATAAGGGGGTCTGCTAAGAAATAAATAATAATACGGAATGGGATTTAATACACAAGTAGCTTATTTTTAAGAGGAAATAGATTAACAAACCCAGGATGACGGAGGGCTTTTGAGAAGCTACAAAGCAAGCACAGTGCACTGGTGTGTGTGTGTGTGTGTGTGTCAGTGTGTGTGTGTGTGTGTGTGTGTGTGTTCTGTGAGTTTTTTATATATTTTGTTTTATCCAAGGGGATATGGAGAAACCTAGGGAGTGTTTTCATAGCTACTGGTAGTCGCAGGCGATGCACGCTGACCCCGTTTCCCTTCCCCAGGAGTGACCACCCTCGGCACGGTCACTGGCACCGTGTCCACCAGCCTGGCGGGGGGCAGCGTTGCCGGCGCCAACGCCTCCCTGGCCACGCCCATCACCACGCTGGGCACCATCGCCACGCTGTCCAGCCAGGTCATCAACCCCGCGGCCATCACTGTGTCCACGGCGCAGACCAGCCTGACGACCGCCGGCACTCTGTCCACACCCACCGTCACCATGCAGGTACGAGGGGGGGGAAGAGATCGGATTAGGAACGATTCAGCGGGTTGTGTCGCCCAGCTTTTGTTCTGTGACCTACAATACAGAGTGCTGATTTTAATACAGCTGGAGCCCCAGAGTTTTGCATCACCTCATAGGAATTTTCAGATTGAGATGCAATTTTAAAAAAAAAGTAGTAAATAAATTTGTAAGTATGAAGCTTGCATTTTAACCCTGTGCTGCCCTGTAACGCCTGCAGGTCGTCTTGGATAAAGGCGTCCGCCTATTTAAATAAATGCATAAGTTTTATTTTTGTGTTCTTCGTTATGTTTTTTCTGCAGCAGCCCGTGAGCCAGGCCACCCAGGTGACTCTCATCACGACCCCCAGCGGCGTGGAGGCCCAGCCCATCCAGGACCTCCCCGTCTCCATCCTGGCCTCGCCCACCTCCGAGCAGTCCGCCGCGGCCGTGGCCATCGCCGGGGAGTCTGGGGCTGGAGACCAGCCCGGTACAGTCACCCTGGTGTGCTCCAACCCTCCCTGTGAGACCCACGAGACCGGAACCACCAACACAGCCACGACTGCCTCCTCAAACATGGGGGTTCAGAAAGTGTGCTCCAACCCTCCCTGTGAGACCCACGAGACCGGAACCACCAACACAGCCACGACAGCATCTTCCGATATGGGAGTCCAGAAAGTGTGCACAAACCCGCCCTGTGAGACCCACGAGACTGGAACCACCAACACGGCCACGACTGCCTCCTCAAACATGGGCTCGGGCCAGACAGAAACTTCACAGAATCCGCAAAAGGCCGCCTCCAGCCCGCCACCAGAGACCCACGAGACAGGAACCACGAACGCGGCAACGACAGCCTCTTCCAGCATGGGCTCGGGCCGGACCGGCACCACCAACACCTCGACCACGGCCCGCTCCAACATGGGCTCCGACTGGACGGGCACCGTGCAGAGCGCGCAGTCCGGCCAGGAGGCACTCCGGAGCGGAGTGAGCAGCCCCACTTGCCCCGACTGCCCCCAGTCCCAGCGCACCACGGCCTCGGCCGCCCAGACAGAGACCGTGTGCTCGAACCCGCCCTGCGAGACCCACGAGACAGGAACCACCAACACAGCCACCACGGCGGCTTCCGGCATGGGTTCCACGGGACAGAGCGCACAGAGGGTGTGCTCGAACCCGCCCTGCGAGACCCACGAGACAGGAACCACCAACACAGCCACCACGGCGGCTTCCGGCATGGGCTCCACGGGACAGAGCGCACAGAGGGTGTGCTCGAACCCGCCCTGCGAGACCCACGAGACGGGAACCACCAACACAGCCACCACGGCGGCTTCCGGCATGGGCTCCACGGGACAGAGCGCACAGAGGGTGTGCTCGAACCCGCCCTGCGAGACCCACGAGACGGGAACCACCAACACAGCCACCACGGCGGCTTCCGGCATGGGCTCCTCGGGACAGACGGAAGCTGTGCAGAGGGTGTGCTCGAACCCGCCCTGCGAGACCCACGAGACGGGAACCACCAACACGGCCACCACTGCCACGTCCAACATGGGGGACAACGGAGGTAAGGTTTCTTTTACATTTACATTTGTAGTTTTGTTGTGTGTGTTGGGAGTAATTCACCTCCATTCTGGTGTGTGTGTGTGTCTCTCTCTCTCTCTCTCTGTCTACTGTTTGATTTGTAGATGCTCCTCAATCAGACCTTGCGTGTGTGTCTCTGTGTTTTCTCTCTCTGTACTGTTTGATTTGTAGATGCTCCTTATTCAGACTCTGCTTGCATGTTTGTCTCTGTGTTTTCTCTCTCTGTACTGTTTGATTTGTAGATGTCTCTTTCAGACCCTGCTTGTTTGTTTGTCTCTCTCTCTCTCTCTCTCTCTCTCTCTCTCTCTCTCTCTCTCTCTCTGTACTGTTTAATTTGTAGATGTTTCTCATTCAGACCCTGCTTGTTTGTTTTTCTCCTGCAGCCCAGCAAGCAGATGAAGCTGCCCAAGAGGAGGCAGTAACCACGGCAGCAGCAGAAGCCACACCCCCTCCTGCCCCTGTCACTGTATCCATGGTGACGCCCCCTCCTGCCAACACCACCATGCAGACCCGCGCAGTCACCATGGTTACACAGTCCACGCCCACGCCGGGTCCCGCTGTACCAGTGAGCAAAGATCGCCCTAAAAGCATCACAAGAACCTTTTCTTACTTAATTATTTTAATTATTTTAATTATTTTGCATCACCTAGAATTTTAGGATTGAGACAAAGTCTATACCGGAAGCCATAATAGTAGTACAGTAATATTTCATGTTTGATTTACAAACGTCACACTCTGTCAATATCTAGAAAACTCCAAAGTGACAGTGTGTAATTCAATATGTTAACAAGGGAACATTATTCAGCAGCTTTCATTGGACTCTATGAAGCTGAGGGAGTTCATTCTATATAGAGGGTGTGTGATTCAATATGTTAACAAGGGAACATTATTCAGCAGCTTTCATTGGACTCTATGAAGCTGAGTGAGTTCATTCTATATAGAGGGGGTGTGATTCAATATGTTAACAAGGGAACATTATTCAGCAGCTTTCATTGGACTCTATGAAGCTGAGGGAGTTCATTCTATATAGAGGGTGTGGAATTCAATATGTTAACAAGGGAACATTATTCAGCAGCTTTCATTGGACTCTATGAAGCTGAGGGAGTTCATTCTATATAGAGGGGGTGGAATTCAATATGTTAACAAGGGAACATTATTCAGCAGCTTTCATTGGACTCTATGAAGCTGAGGGAGTTCATTCTATATAGAGGGGGTGGAATTCAATATGTTAACAAGGGAACATTATTCAGCAGCTTTCAATGGACTCTATGAAGCTGAGGGAGTTCATTCTATATAGAGGGGGTGGAATTCAATATGTTAACAAGGGAACATTATTCAGCAGCTTTCATTGGACTCTATGAAGCTGAGGGAGTTCATTCTATATAGAGGGTGTGTGATTCAATATGTTAACAAGGGAACATTATTCAGCAGCTTTCATTGGACTCTATGAAGCTCAGTGAGTTCATTCTGCAGATGGATGCAAAACTTTTGGCCATAGCTGTAGACTTTTTTAAATTTGTTATTTTAGCAAACTGAACCTTCCTCTCCTGAAGGTGGTTCAGCCGCCCCTGAAAAGCTGTGACTCAAACGCGTCCTTATCTTTTTAAAACCATGTCTATGTCCTCAATCTCTTGATCTAATACACTCCTTGATTTCCTTTCCTCCCAGTCGATCTCCTCCATCACAGAAGGAGGTTCAGCCTCCCTTGAAGACTCGGGTCCGGCAGACTCCAGCCAGCCCTCCTCCAGCCTCGACGCTGAGGGGCCACAGCAGGAGGGCCCGTCCGAGGCGGAGCTCCCCGGGGCCTCGGAGCCCATGCAGACAGAGCCCTCGGAGCCCCAGCCAGAGCTCATGGAGACCGGGGGAGGAGGAGAGCAGGAGCCAGCTCAGGAGCTGCAAGCTGGGATGGATGCCAGCGAGGTGGGGATGGCGACCGTGTGCTGCTCAGTCTACAGCTGTGACCCCAAACGTTTTGCATCACCCAAGAATTTTAGGATGGAGACATATTAATTTAATATATATATATATATATATATATATATATATATATATATATATATATATATATATATATATATATATATATATATATATATATATAAAATAAATAGAACTATAATTGTATGTTTTATTTAACATCTTATTTTGGCCAGAGTTCAGGGGCTCTACCCTGGTTGAATGAATGTAAACACAACACTTGCTACTTGCTTGGCGTTTGGTGTAGTGAATGGCATTATTATTATTGTTATTGTTATTATTATTATTATTATTATTATTATTATTATTATTATTATTATTATTATTATTATTATTATTATTATTATTTATTTGGCAGATGCCTTTATCCAGGTTGACTTGCAGGTGTTACAGGGCAGTACAAGGTTACAATGCAAGATTCATATCAGCAGCCCTTGATTCAGGGTTACAGTGCAAGATTCATATCAGCAGTCCTTGATTCAGGGTTACAGTGCAAGGTTCATATCAGCAGTCCTTGATTCAGGGTTACAGTGCAAGGTTCATATCAGCAGTCCTTGATTCAGGGTTACAGTGCAAGGTTCATATCAGCAGCCCTTGATTCAGGGTTACAGTGCAAGGTTCATATCAGCAGTCCTTGATTCAGGGTTACAGTGCCAGGTTCATATCAGCAGTCCTTGATTCAGGGTTACAGTGCAAGGTTCATATCAGCAGTCCTTGATCCCCAGAGCCAGGAAGGTGCAGGAGACGTGGGGTCCGTGAGCGGGGGCGTGGATCCGCTGTCTCTCCCCCAGGAGCTGATGTCGGAGGGCCAGGCCACAGGAGGGGCCGCGTTGATGGTGACGGGTCTCACCCCTGAGGAGCTGGCCGTCACGGCCGCCGCGGAGGCAGCAGCGCAGGCAGCCGCCACAGAAGAGGCCCAGACCCTGGCGATTCAGGCAGTGCTGCAGGCCGCACAGCAGGCAGTGATGAGTGAGTGACCGTTTGTTATTATTATTATTTATTATTATTTTATTGATGCGTTTCTCAGTCTCTCATCAGCCAGTGATGAGTGAGTGACTGTTTCGTCGTTGTTGTTGTTGAGTCTTTCTCAGCGTCTGTCATTTCAGTGGAAGTTTCTTCATTTTAACTCTTCAAACCTCTTCCTCCTCGTCCACAGGGCAGGACGGTCAGCACACCCCGGTCTCCACCACCATTCCCATCGTGCTGACCCAACAGGAGCTGGCCGCTCTGGTGCAGCAGCAGCACCAGCTGCAGGAGGCGCAGGCGCAGGCACAGGCAGCCGCAGCAGCTGCAGCAGCAGCGCAGCAGAGCCAGTCCCAGGCAGCCCTGCCCACCGAGGGCCTGGCGCCGGCAGACAGCCTGAACGACCCGGCCAGCGAGAGCAACGGGCACAGCGAGCTCGCCAGCGCCGTCACCAGGGCCGTGGCGGGACTGCTGCCAGCGGGGGCAACACCGCCCAGCGAGAGTGAGTGGAGAGAGGGAGGGAGGGAGAGGGTAGTGTGGAGAGAGGGAGGGAGGGAGAGGGTAGTGTGGAGAGAGGGAGGGAGGGAGAGGGTAGTGTGGAGAGAGATGGAGGGGTAGTGTGGGTAGAGAGAGGGAGGGAGGGAGTAGTGTGGAGAGAGTGGAGACTAATATAGTTTTTATATATATCATTTTTTTTTTCATTGTTCCTTTTCACTGATTTTTGCGTCGTGTCGTCGTCTCCCAGGTCTGGCCCCCTCCAGCTCCTTTGCTCCTCCGGTTCCCGTGGCTGTGGCTGTGGCCAGCCCAGCGAAGATGCAGGCAGCCGCTGCCCTCGCGGACGTAGCCAATGGGATCGAGTCTGCAGCCGGGGTAAAGACTGCGGGGGAGGTGGGGGGAGGGGCACGGGGGCGTCCCAAACACCAACACTGGGAGACATTCCTCTTAACAGCAGAATTTGTGTCATCTGTGGTATTAGTTATAGTAATGTAATGGTGATACTGTAGTAAGCAGTCTTGCTGTAATATATAGTTATGCAGTTGTGGTGCTAGGAGTGATGTTGCAGTGTTAGTTATCAGTGTAGCTGTTGTAAATTCATTTTAGCATTTCAGGGCTGGGAATCAGACTCCCGCTGCACAGCAGTGTGATCCGGTCCTGGTTTCACTGGGAGTTTAATAATCAGACACAGCTGAGCTTGTTAGCTAGACACACGGGGGGCTGATCAAGCTGGTAGTAAAACCTGGACTGGGTGAAACAGGATTGCGGTATTAAACTGAACCCCTTTGTGCCCCCCCCCCCCTGTAGAAGCAGGCGCCAGCCCCTGCCCCCCCCAGGCCCCCAGTGAAGAAGGAGAACCAGTGGTTCGACGTGGGGGTCATCAAGACCACCAACATGGTGGTGACTCACTTCTACCTGCCAGCGGACGATGCGCCTGCCGGAGACGTGAGTGGCACTGGACCCCCCCCCCCCATGCGCACACACACCTCCACGAGCGCACAGAGACACTCACTCACACACACACACACTTCCACGAGCGCACAGAGACACACACTGATACACACTCACTCACACACACACACTTCCACGAGCGCACAGAGATACCCACTCTGATACACACTCACTCACACACACACACTGATACACTCTCTCTCTCCCCCTCTCCCAGGACGACTCGGCTCCCGTCCCGGATTACAACCAGCTGAAGAAGCTGGAGCTGCAGCCCGGCACGGCGTACAAGTTCCGCGTGGCCGGAATGAACGCCTGCGGCCGCGGCTCCTTCAGCGAGATCTCCGCCTTCAAGACCTGCCTGCCCGGGTTCCCAGGAGCCCCCTGTGCCATCAAGATCAGCAAGGTGGGTGTGACTGAGGAGGGGCCTCCCATCTGGGGGGGAGAGGGGAGGGGAGGTGGGGGGGATGAGAGGGGGCAGGAGGTGTGTGTCACACCTCTATTTTCATCCGCTTCTCATCAGATTGTGGGGATAGGGGGTTCATCATGGAACTTGGTAGAAACGTTATTTAGGAGACGTTTCATTTGTTAGGGTCTGGGGATGCGTACCTCAATCTGTGTGTGTCACACCTCTCTTTTCATCTGCATATCCAATCATTATTATTGAGAGAGAGAGAATTATACATATATATATATATATGCAACATAAATGCTGTCTCTTGTATTGAGCTCTGTGTGTGTGACCTTTTGTCACACTGGTGTAACATGATTTTAAATTCTCTCTCCCTCTCTCCCTCCTCCCTCCTTCCCTCTCCCTCCCTCCCTCCCTCCTCTCTCTCTCTCTCTCTCTCTCTCTCTCTCTCTCTCTCTCTCTCTCTCTCTCTCTCTCTCTCTCTCTCTCTCAGAGCCCGGACGGAGCTCACCTGACGTGGGAGCCCCCCTCTGTCACCTCTGGGAAGATCATAGAGTACTCCGTGTACCTGGCGATCCAGAGCAGCCAGGCTGGGGAGCCCAAGGCATCTTCCCCGGCCCAGCTGGCGTTCATGCGGGTGTACTGCGGGCCCAGCCCCTCCTGCCTGGTGCAGTCCTCCAGCCTCTCCAACGCACACATCGACTACACCACCAAGCCCGCCATCATCTTCCGCATCGCCGCGCGCAACGAGAAGGGCTACGGCCCCGCCACGCAGGTCCGGTGGCTGCAAGGTACGCTGCCCTCTCTCACTACCCTCCCTCCTTTCTTTCTTTCTCCTCACTTTCTTTTTCTGTCTTTCTCCTCCTTTCTATTTCTCCTCTTCTGTGTTTCTCCTCATTTTTACTTTGTCTCTCCTCATCCTCTTCTGTTTCTCCTCACTACTTCCCTCCTTTCTGTCTCACTCCTCTTTTCTTTCTTTCCCTCCTCATTTCTCTGGCTCCTCTGTTTCTCCTTTCACTCCTCCCCTTTCTGTCTTTCTCTACTCTCTCCTCCCCTCCTTTCTGTCTCTCCTCCTCCTCTTTTTGTCCTCTCACTCCTTTCTTTCTTTCTTTCTTTCTTTCTTTCTTTCTTTTAAAAACCCTACATTGTTGGTTTTTTGCAGAGTCCAGTAAAGACGGTTCGGCTGCCAAGCCAGCAGTGAAGAGACCGGTCTCCTCATCCCCTGAAGTGTGAGTCAGCACTGAGAGAGAGAGAGAAGTCTGTGTGATAGATATAGCTAGATAGATATCAGCAGCAGTGTGGAGTAGTGGTTAGGGCTCTGGACTCTTGACTGGAGGGTCGTGGGTTCAATCCCAGGTGGGGGGGGACACTGCTGCTGTACCCTTGAGCAAGGAACTTTACCTAGATTGCTCCAGTAAAAACCCAACTGTATAAATGGGTAATTGTATGTAAAAATAATGTGATATCTTGTAAATTGTAAGTCGTCCTGGATAAGGGTGTCTGCTAAGAAATTAATAAGTATTTATTTTGCCATGTGTGTAATTATTTATTTATTTATTTTATTTATTTATTTATTTATTTATTTATTTTTACTTTCAGGAAACCCTCCGGTCCAAAGAAGGCAAAATCTGACGGCCAGTAACGTCTCGGGCCATGACTTCCTGTTACCCCAAACCCTCCCCCAGTGAGATCACCCCAAAAACAGAGAGGGGGGGGGGGGGGGGCAAAGTGGGGGCCGCAGCACCCCCTCTCCAAACACACAGGAGCGGAGAGAGAGACGTTTTTCAACTTCATTTTGTATCGCTATTACAATTATTACTATTGCAATGAAGATGGTGACCGTGTTGTTGTTTAGAAGAGAGAGAGGAAAGCACTTTTTTTTTTTTTTTTTTTTTTTACCATTGGTTGTTTTTGATAATGAACTAAAAACAACAACAAACTTATTTGCTTTACTTTGTTTTGGTCTTTTTTGTACAGAGCTGCCACAGCATGTGTTTTTACTGTCATTAAATACAACAATGCTTTTTCAATCTTTTATTTTTATTAGTACTTCAACTTCCCTCCTCCTCCTCCTCCTCCTCCATCTTAACAAATACAATTAAAGTGAAAATAAATCTACTCGGGCGAGGGTGATGTCATCACAACTCTCGCCTGTTTACTATTTGCAAATCTAGTTTAAGAAAATGCAAGTGAAACAAATGCTATTAATTAATAATTAAGAAATTGATTAAAAAAAAAAAAAAGCACTTGTTTTTCTGTTCTTTTAAATAAAAGCATGCGATGGAAATATTCAAGACAAATTGAAAGGAGAGAATTCCGATGATGGGATTCTCTCTCTCTCTCAAGCACTGTGCGATCTCTCTGGGAAATGATGAAGAGGAGGAGGAGGAGGAAGACAAGCTTTTGTTTCCATTCTCAATACAGTGTTGCAAAGTTGTCTTATATGTGAGTCTGCCGTCCCAAGCTTCACTCTTTCGATTTGGGAGGACTGTGAAGTAATAGATTTTTTCATTTTTTTTTTTTTGTGTGTGTATAATTTGTTTTTATAGTTTTTTTTTTTTTGCTTTTGGTTTTTTTCTCATAGGACAAAAAAAAAATTGAAGCAAGGTTTTGTTAAATCTTGTGTGCTTAATTTTTATTTTTTTTTTCACAAAAGGAATATGCTTTTTTTTTTTTTTCGGGAGACCTCGTTGGATATCGTCTTGACAGAAGAACTGTTTAAAAAAATAACACAGAATGGGAGGAGGGAGGACTATCTGTTTTTGTTTCGTTTTCTTTTCTGTACGCCAAAGTGTTGACTTTCGGGGGGGGGAATTGTTCAGTCTTTTTCCATCAACTTACCTTCCCTGATGTTTCCCCTCCTCTCCCTCTTTCTCTCTCTCTCTCCCTCTCGCGCTCTCTCTCTCGTTTTAAAAGCTACTTATTTGAAATATACATTGCAGCCTTTTTCTAAGCAGTTTAGAAAAGAAAAAAATACTTTTTTTTTTTTTTTTTTCGGAGGTTGGACGATAACATTTTTTGTTCTGTAATTTGCAGAAAGTTGTCTGTGAGGAGAGGAGGGGGAATGAGTGAGTGAGAAAGGAGGGGAGTGCTGTGTGTTTTTTTCGGGGGGGCCTCTGTTTTTGGAATGAGATGCAAGGATTGGCCTAGCCAAGTTTTTGAGCTCAATTGTAAATTTAGTTCTTTCAGATAGTAGCCAGAAGATTACAAAAAGAAACAAAAAAAGAATAAAATCTTGGCCTTTTTTTTATATAATTACCTGTAACAAAAAAAAAAAAAAAAAAAAAAAAAATCTGTTTTTACATGTTGGTCATTTCTTGATTGCCTCTTTTTGTGTCTTGACATAAAAAACAAAACAGAAATACCCGCTGCCTCTGCTCTGACTTTTCATTGTGTGGGTGTGGGGGGTGTGCTTTTGGAGTTTTATCCACGATTCTCAACAAAGATTTATTTAGAGGTCTGGTTTAATCTCCTATCTAAAATAAATAAATACATTTACCCAGTACCTAAACCTTATTTATTTTATTTTTTAATGATATAAACTGGACATGGTGGCTCCAGCGGTTAGAGAAAGGGATTTTGATCCCAGGAGGTTCAAATCCCAGCTCAGCCTCTAGCAGGTCGTTTCTAACGGGTTCAAATGTAAAGCACACAGCTCTGGACAGAAGCCTCGCTTCACAGGCTTAATTACACACACCTATACTGAATTCAGAAAATGTTTTGTTTTTAACAAACAGCTGAGTGTTGGGGATTTTTCAACATTTATGTTTTGCTTTGTATACTTTTCTGTTTTGTTGTTCCTGAATAAAACTATCCACCTCAGCCACGCTGACAGCTAGAAACCTTGAGCTGCAACACTGATCGATAATATGCCGCGGCAGTCACAGTCTTACGACACACTTGAATGGCAGTAAGATTGCACCACTCCATATATAATATCACACAGAATTCAATTTCCACAAGTGACCACTTAGACTGCAGTCACGCCACTAGCAACAGCATGTAACATTGATTTTAAGCTGGGTCCACAGCTGAGCGATCAGCTGCATGCAACCGAGTCGGTTATATGTGGACGTCGCTGCAACCAGTTGCTTGACGTAGAGCCGTGCTCTGCTTTCCAAAGCAACCAGCTGAGCTGCAGACACAGAGCGATCACGTGGCAATTCGTCAACCCTGATTGGTTCTTATAATGCTGACTGCGCGGCTTGCATATTAAGAAGCTCTCATTTTCGGCGGTAAAATTAAACGTTTTCTTCCAGCTTTTACGCGGCTTTTTTTTTTTTTTTTTTTTCCTTTAGGGAAAGTGACATTTAAAATAACAATTGAAAAAAATAATAACAGCCAACTCTTCCTCGTTAATTATTGGAGACATTACGACCTGTGTCATCTCGGTTGTCAAAAAAAAATAAATAAATAAATACGATTCTAAACTTGTAGACACGGGAGAAAAAATAATAATAATGTGTCAACTCGGTTGTCAAAACCAAAAAAAAAAAAACTACTTCACCTTGTAGATAGAAAAAAAAAGTAAAAAAAAAAAAAACTCACCTCAGTTATCATAACGAAATGAATCTTGTAGACGCGGGAACCTTGTTGTACAAGTAATATCGGGAGTATTTGGGTTGTGCAAGTGATCGCTCAGGTGTGGACCCGGCTTTAACATCAGAACAGATTCAACAGATCATCGGCTTTTACTGCATCTCATCCATTCTCTGCTCTTATTACGAGAGCTTCTGGAGAGAAGTGTTAAATATGTCCAAGTCATCAAATAATTTAAAAAATGAGAGCTCGGGGTGGAACGAAAGCCAGAAGACACTGCGACCCTCCAGGAACAGAGTTTGACACCCCAACAACTCCCCAAAACAAGCCGGAGATTAAAAAACAAAGAACAAAAAAAAAACCAGACAGACAAGACAAAGATAGAGAGATAGAGAAAGAGACAGTCAGAGATAGAGAGATAGTGTGCTGGAGCATTCCTCTGTCCCAGGAGTAACTCTGGGTGACACTCAGATTAAATGCTTGCTCTATGCTGATGATCTGGTTCTGTTATCTCCCACAGAGCACGGGCTGCAGCAGAGTTTGAACCTGCTGGAGCAGTATTGTGAAACATGGGCTTTAAACAGAAATATGAACAAAACAAAAATTATGATTTTTCCAAAAAAAAGCCAGGATACAGGGAAATAAATACCAGTTCACCCTCACTGGCAAAACATTAGAGCACACAACAAATTACACCTACCTGGGACTAATGATCAGTGCATCAGGGAGCTTTAACCCAGCTGTCTGTGCACTGAGACAAAAAGCCAGCAGAGCCATTCATGCAATAAAGAAACGGCTGTATAACCTAAAGCCATCAATCACCATCTGGCTCAAACTCTTTGACCAAGTTATACAACCAATCCTTTTGTATGGCAGTGAAGTTTGGGGTCCCACTCTAAATTGCGAATACAGTAATTGGGACAAAAGTCCAACAGAAATCTTACATTTAGAATTCTGAAAAAACATCTTGCAGTTGCACAGAAATGCTCCAAGCAATGCTTGTAGAGCTGAGCTAGGACGTCTTCCCTTACTGCTCACTGTACAAAAGAGAGCTTTGAGGTACTGGAGCCACCTGAACCAAAGCAACCCCGACTCCTACCAGTGCAAGGCCCTGAAGAGCCAGGAGAGCTACCCAAATAAAAAGACCATCAACTACATGATGGAGAAGCTCTGTGAGGAGAACCAGATCCGCATCACAGAGCCTCAGAACAGCTGCTCTAATCAGGCCCCAGTGAGATCTAAAATAACCACCACCCTGAAAAACAAATACCTGAAACACTGGGAGAGCCGAGTCAAATCACAGCATGAATCAGAGTGCTGCCAGAGCTTAAACAGACCAGACGCCCTGGCAGAATATCTGAGATAGAGACAGAGAAAGAGAGAGGACGGGAATGAAAGTCACCAGTCAAGAAAACAAGGACATGGACCGCCTGGAACATGTTCCGGTGTGCGGAGGCAGAGTGTGAAAGCATCAGCACTCTGGAGGTGAGTTTAATAAGTTATCAGACTCGCAATCCTCATGCTCTTAATGTCAAGAGATCCATGTGAAGTCAATGGCATTGAGCCAGGATCGCTGCGTTTTTTTTTTTAACTTGTTGTTTCAAACCTGTTGTTTTTGTTTTTTTTTATTTAATTTTTCACAACATTTTATTTGTGAAATATTAGTAGATTAATTATTACGTCCTCTTTGCGCGAAATAAATGTGTTTTCGACTTCTCATTTCTGTAATAGGAGTGTGTAATGACCCTTTCAGTAATAATACTGCACACTTACAGGTACCTTTAGGAATGGCGCTTTCTGTTGTGAGTATTGTAAAAAAAAAATAATAATGTGATATCTGTATAATGTGATATCTTGTAACAATTGTAAGTCGCCCTGGATAAGGGCGTCTGCTAAGAAATTAATAATAATAATAATAATAATAATAATAATAATAATAGTGTGTGTATATATATATATATATATATATATATATATATATATATATATATATATATATATATATATATATATATATGTATTAGTGATACTTGTAACAGCAGTACTTTGTGTGTCAGGTATTGTTACTAATATTTGTAATAACAGTGATGTTGTGTATAGTGTAATTACTGATTATTAGTAATACTTGTAAGAGCAGTACTTTGTGTTTTAGGTATTATAGTTACCTTTTAAGAACATTGCTTTGTGTTCTGTGTACAGCAAAGGTCAGTTGTTAACACTTCGCTTTAAGAACAGTGCTTTCTGTTGTTTTATTGAGTATTGAATATATATGTGTTGTGTGTTTTTCAGCTTGATGGAGTTGGTTTTAAGAGTGGCAAAGTGTTAGGTCTTAAACATAAATAACTTCAACTCGCACATGAGAAACTCACAAATGTATTTATTTAAAATTGATTAACAAAGACAGTTTAAATGACAGTGATACATTTGTTTAATAATAATAATAATAATAATAATAATAAAAAGAAATCAAATAAGCTACCTGTATTAAAAATGTTCAAATGAAAGCCATATTTCACCGGTGAGGAAGTACAAAGTCTCTTTCACCGTTGCAAAGCAGTAACACAGTTCTAACTATTAGCCTAATTAAAAGGTTTTACAACAAAAGCAAATGACTGATTACTGTCCTACAAAATGCTCTAATCAATGTGTTTGGGTGATGCAGTTCTTAATAAAGGATGGCATCAGAAATGATCTATATTCTAAACAGGCTGTTCTGGTGGCATTACTGATATCGTACCTGCTTTTACTCATCTTTACTCTGCACAGCAATTCATTATTTTGTTGTTTATAATAAATGTTCTCACAGGTTTGAATGAATACACAATATGATGAATAACAAGAAAGTCAAAGTAATGTATCCGAATCCCTTTAACAAAATCACAATCTCAATACACAGCACTTGCATTGTTTTAGTGACTGCTCTAAAAAGTTTATTTATTTATATAGCTAGGAGTTAAAGAAATTAATAGTTTAAATAATTCAGTTGAATTTCCACAGGATACAGTGGTGTTATTATTAGGTCATATACAAACCAGGTATTTTTAAAAGGAAAACAAGATTTACATAACCTAGTTTATCTTATTTTTTTTGCCCCCTGTAAACCAGCCTTTGAAGTTTGTAAAGATCCCTTTACCTGCTTCCCATTTACTTTGTTTCAACTCTTCCTGTTCCCTTGGAAGCAGACCCCCCTTGGCAACCTTCTGCAGTATCACTGCCCTCTCCCTTACTTGGTGTAATGACTGCATGCGTTCTTTAAACCCAGGATTGGCTTCTCGTTCCTCACACTGGATCAGCAGGTCAATGTAATCTGGAGTTGTGAGTGGGTTTGGACGTAGGGCAATCTCTTGAAGTCGAGAGAGACTCTTTGATAATTGTTCAATTAGACCCAGAACCTTGTCTTTAACAGCACTGAATTCCTGCTCAAGGGTTTTCACTATTTCCTCTGCACTCATCTTTTTCCCCATTGCTTCCTCATATTGCTTTTTCAGGTTCTCATATGTTCTCTTTTCTTTTTTGATTACAGGACCCCATTTGAATGTTTGTTGTAGTAAATGATTACTGTAGTTACATTCGCCAGGGCAGACTCTACAGGACCCCCGAATATGAATTGCCTTACACCAGTACTTGAATGTATCAGTTGTACAGGGATGATGACATGTGAAGTGACATGTGGGGCAGTTGGTTGCAAAGGTTCCACTTTCACTGATATCTATCTCTCCCTGCACTGTAATCGGCACTTCGTACTCAAAGTCTTTATTTGCCTCTATGCAGTGCTTGTGACGTTCCAGTGCAGCCTGTGTTTCTCTTATTTCATCCAGTTTACTCAGACCAACTTTGATAATTGTTTGCAATCCTTCCACAGTAACCTCCAGCTGTTTTCTCTCAGCAAGAACTTCCTTTGTCAGCAGCAAACTTCTTGTCTCCATTTTTTCTAGATTGTCAAATAATTTTTTCATATTGTCTGAACCCATTCTCCATGTAATTTTGTTACAAACATCTTGATCTGCATATTCACTGCCTCTTGCATTAGGCACAAACAGGACTGAATTATTGATTTTGAAATGCACAGGAACACCGTTGTCACTCTTAGGACAAGGCACACCATCGGCTTTGATAGCATCTAAAACAGGAGGTGGATTTCCATCAGCAAAAGTGACAAGTACTTGTATATTGTTTTTAATGTCTTTCCCAAAAATTGAGAGAATTGAATCAAATATATATTTCTGTGTTTGTGTGAGACGTGCTAAAGCAGCCTGGACTACAAAGCACACTGCATCAATACTGTCCATGCCATCGGGGGAAGAAAAAAAGTTTTTTATCTTTTCAGTGATCAATTTGTCTTGTTCAATGCCTTTGGCGTCTCCAAACCCGGGTGTGTCTATAATAGTGAGGGAGTGTGGGACCTTGAATCCTTTTTTATGATAGATCTGATAGGCAGTGACTTCAGATGTCTGACTGTGAGCTTGTGATCTGTTGGTTTCTTCATCTATCAGCTTGAATCTGAAGTCATCTTCCCATTCCACACCCAGGATGTAGTTGATCATCCCATTGATGAGGGTGGTTTTCCCTGATCCAGTCGCTCCGAGGACCATGATGGTTCTGTTTATCACACTGAGTGGCTTTCTTCCAAAGACAAGTTTGTGGAAATGTCCAGCTGTCTGTTTTTTTAATGTAAGCTTGTAAATACTAGGATCCCTTGTTCCTTTTATCTTGGTGCACAGTGTGCGGTCCTTTTCAATGTTAATCTTAAGTGCTGTTTCTATCACAGCCTCCTCACTAGCTGCGCTTGAGCCGAGATCTCCACAGTCACAGGAAACTCTGATTATGTAGGATGCTTTCTTATCCAGACCTTCCAAAGTGTATTCTTCTTTATCAGTTGTTGTTTCTGTCCATTTGCTGGCCTCATTGCTTCTGTATTCAATCTTGTACCCATGTATAGTGACCCCGTCTCCAATGACAGAAGGCTTCTCCCAGGTTATCGTTATGGAAGATGGTGTTGCCTTGTGTTTTGAAGGTTTGCCAGGTGCACTTGTTGGAAGAGTCTTCACACTGCTGGTGGTGTCACTGCTCACAGGATATCCCAGCATGCCCACTGCTGTGTATCTAAACTCATACTCAGTGTTTGCCTGTAAGCCTGATACAGTGGGTGTGTTTGTTTTAATTATCCAATCCTCCTGATCAGTGCATTTATATTCCACTCTGCATGTCACTTTATTATTAGCATCACTACTGGGAGGGATCAGCTTCAGAGTCACACTGTCGTGTGTCACACCACAAACCTCAGGGGTGTCAGGTTTCGATGGGAACTCAAAATATGTGCTGTCAGATCCATTTTCATACAGAAGAATGCAAGCTCCAGGAAACTTCTCATCTGATTTTGAAGTTACAAGGAACTTTGTTTCTTCATTCTCCTTGTTGACCGTTATTAATTCAAGGAATACTTTCAAACACATTTTCATCTTCTGCATAGATTCATTGGACACCCAGTTCTGTATGTGTTGCTGGGTATATTGATCAGGTGTTACACTGTGAGGGACGTTCACTTGATAGTTGTGAAGATCTTGTAGATAGGGTTCAGGTTCATGCAGTGAGGTGAATGTAAAGCAAACAACTTTCTCAACTTCAGGGTCGAACAGTAGTTCATCTAGCTCATTCCCTGATGACAGAACTTTGATTCGATTTTCCTTCAATTTCTTAAGATACCCTCTGACTGCGTTCATTTCTTTCTGTTTGCTGTCCAGCCACACATTAAGACACTTTGTGTTAAAAGGAGACTCTTCATTGTGTTGTAAAACCTCTGCCAGCACTCCTTCCTCTTGCCCACCGCCGCGGATGGCTGGCAGCACACTTGCTAACTGTCTCATGAAACTCAGCTTGTACTGCTGACTCGTTTGTTTCAGCTGTTGGATCTTCTCCTCGACCTCAGGAAATGTTTGGGGAACAATTTCTTCTATCATGTCATTGCATTGCATTTCAACTGCATGCAACTGCTCTAAAGCTGTCTGTGAACATGTAACCAACTGGTCACTAATGTTTCGTACAAGCTTGGCTGCCTTGGAGTCTAACTTGATTAATGGGTACAGCCAGACCTTGACAGGCACTGCATGCTCTCCATTGTCCCCAAGCAGCTTCGGAAGGGTTTTGTAGACTTGAACAGCATCTTGGAAAGTAGATGGATTGGATCCCAGTCGGAAATCACCGTGAAATGTGCAGCTAAACTTTTTAACATCATCCACCTCTGTGTCTGTCATGTCAAGTGAGCCTTCCCCTTCAACAGTAATTGCTTTTAGTTTGTTTATAGCTACCTTCATATTCCCCTCTATGTGTTGCTGTTTCTCATCTGTGGAGACCTCACGGTCAAATACAAAGTATGCATCAGCTCCGTACAGCACAGCTGTGACCACATGGGTTGCTGTACCGTCCTCAAACACGTTGGGATGAGATACTTTCCCTTTGCCCAAATGTTTCATAGTCAGCTGCTCGTATCGTGTTGTTGTGTGGTACGTTAGGGTGACTCTGGATTGCTTTTTAGATTTCTTTGTGTCGTTGAAGTATTTAGCAGCTCCTTCGATCTCAACCAAACCCCCCAGTAGACTTGCCTTCAGTGCAGCAGATGCCTTTAAAGCAGAAGCTTTGTCTTCAATGGAGTCTGAGGCCGTGACACTGAACTCTGTTTTAGGCTGGGACCGCTCTTCAGTGTCCTTTTTCAGTTCCTCTGGATCCCACAGTGTGATGCCTGTAATGCAATCAGGATGAATGTCATAGTGGATATATTTATCAGAATACAGTCAACTCGCATTAGGACAAACTCCAAAGGAACAGCAAAAGGATTCATCTGCAGGATGTCTTATTTAAAGTCAGTGCAAAATGTACATGCTGTCATTTTTAGTCACATTATTTATATCAGAAATATTTAGCAGAATCCTCTATTTTCAGGTGTGTTATTAGTTGATCCAAAGTGAAAATTAATGTTTAATATCTACCTGGAATAAGAGAATCCTTCCGGCAGTCATACAGCATTCCCAGCTGGAAGGGTCGACCGAGCGCTGCCATCTCCACTGTCTCATTTCCTACAGAAGACATGATGTTGCAAGTGCTGTGCCCCTGAAAAACATGTGAGAGCGTGAATATCAGCCAGGACGGTGAAGCATTAAGGGCACTTTTACACAACATTGCTTCAAGTCATTAAAGTTAATGTAATTAAGAAACTGGCACAAATGTTCAGTTTAAATGTTGATGAAAAACAAGTGTTAGGAAAATGACACACTAATGTTCACTCAGACACATTCAACCTTGGTTCAGGCTTCAAATATACACTAGAAAATAAAACCCAGCGCACCAAAAAGTTGTGCAAATCTATATCATTTATTCACAAATCAAACAAAAACACGCATTATTTCAAAGCATGCAGATCAACAGGTTTTTACATCTAATGATCATTTAATGCTAGATTATGAGACCCCAAGTACACAGTTCCATGAACACATACATAGGAGGCGCTGTGGTCCAGTGGTTAAAGAAAAGGGCTTGTAACCAGGAGGTCCCCGGTTCAAATCCCACCTCAGCCACTGACTCATTGTGTGACCCTGAGCAAGTCACTTCACCTCCTTGTGCTCCGTCTTTCGGGTGAGACGTAGTTGTAAGTGACTCTGCAGCTGATGCATAGTTCACACACCCTAGTCTCTGTAAGTCGCCTTGGATAAATGCGTCTGTTAAATAAACACATAATAATCTAGTCTGGTACACAGTGTAGCAGTCCTATATGAGACACAGCATGAGCACACCTATCCCATGAACAAGCGGCTCAGCACTGCGCCTCAGTCCTAACCCCATCTCTTATGTATTGTTTGTAATCCCTGCTTGTTATTGCAGAGTCTAGGCTGTGTTTAGCCCCGATACCAGAGCTTGGTCCTGTTTCAAACTAACACAGGGCTTCCAGCCCACAGTCGCACCCAAGCTTCCTGCAAAACAATATGCTCTTGCGCTTGTTTTATTTCACTCTGACCTTCATTTTAGCTACTGCAAGCTTTGCAAAGTTTATACAATTTATCAGTCAAAATAGAACTACTTCTGTCTTGCTGAAGCTCATCTGCAAAGTTTGTACAATGTATTTATGATCCCTCAAAAATATGCAATTAAAGCATCATTTTGAATCATTTGACTAATTATCTCACCTGCCCCACACAATAGCAATACTTTTTTTCAGCAACTGATTTCCCTTATCATATATAACTATGAAGTGTAACTTAAAATCTTGAATTGTGCTTACCAGCAGAGAAGCTTTCACACAGGGAATGTTTGAAGAAATGCTTTGAAGTCTGCCTCTGACCTGCTCTTCTTCAGAACAACTGAGAAATGCCTTTTAACACAAAACAAAATCGTTTATGTTCCTGTACATAACTTGTCGAGTAGCATTGCTTGTATAAAACAGTAACATTTCTATATGTGTGCAAGTTGAAGAGACAATGCCAGCCAATGGGTGGGGAGAGTAATGATGTTCTCTTTGTTAATGTATAAGCATGTGTTCAAGTATTAAAAAACGACATTAGAATATTCATTGTACGAAAACGGCTCTTTAACGTGAAACAGCTGATTGAACTAACTGATTCAGACTTGTTTTCCCATTTTTCATATTGCTTTTTGTAACGAAGTATTCGAAATGGAATAATCTAATATAAAAATAAATAAAGACGGCAGGGACGGAAAATGAAATCAATCTAAGTCGGTGATAAAGAAGGTAGTCTTTATTCAAGCAGATATCTGGAGAGACGATACTTCACAAAAAATGTGTTAATGCTTCTTTAACAGGGACACACTTAAACAATGATAGATATACTAACGTATCGGAAGAGGCACAGACCTATTCAACCAAGCGTGCCAGCCCCCTTTAGTGATCCTATGGCAAGCTCTGTAAGATGCTGACATGTCCTCTCCCTGCGGTTTGCAGCTCTTACAAAAGACGGAACTGCGATACAGTGCGAAACTGTAAACAGAATTCCCCCCCACCCTTCACCATATTCTGTTACAAAAGAACCCCCCACTGCAGCATGAAAACACTCCACAACATTTAATATCTTAAAAAATATTTAGCTCCTTCAAGACCTTTAAAAAAAAAAGGTCAGACACGGCCAACTCTCTGTGTCCCGCTGTTATGAGAATGCAGTCATTTCGGGCCTGTGCTTATTGTCTGTTTAGCAGCATTATTTATTAATTAATTTAGCAGCTGTTACAAAGTACTGTATTACAATACAGCCGTGGGGCTACATTAAGTTAATATAATAATCATCCTTGTATCACTCAGGTACAGTGCATTATAATAATACTAAAAATAATAAGGGAGAGGGGAAAAAATCCAGGTACGGTTCTTAATATTTATATCCGGCTTTATAAATTAACTTTATAAACTTAACAGGATTATATTATCACAGCACATTTGTCCAGGACGCTCACGTATGTTTAGAGCTCCCCTTTCACGGGTACCCAATTTGTTTCACTTGGGGGGGGTCATCCATAGACATAAATGTATTTATGCAGAAAACGTCATTATTATTTATTTCTTAGCAGACGCTCTTATCCAGGGCGACTTACAATTGCTACAAGATATCACATTATTTTTACATCCAATTCCCCATTTATACAGTTGGGTTTTTACTGGAGCAATCTAGGCAAAGTACCTTGCTCAAGGGTACAGCAGCAGTGTCCCCCACTTGGGATTGAACCCACGACCAAGAGTCCAGAGCCCCTAACCGCTACTCCACACTGCTGTCAGAACAACGAGACACATTCGATACGAGTAGAGCACGGGTGGTCCGTGAACATTCCGGCCAATCGTTTTTGCATTCTAAATCGGAAATCAGAAAACCAGAAAACGACTTGTTTTTTCTATTTCGGTTTTTCATAAAAACTAAAATCAACCGGTTTTTCATTTTCCAATTTCTGAGTTTAGGCTTGTTTCCCATTTTCCCATTTTCATACTGGTTTTTCCAACAAAATATTCGAAATTGAACAATCTGTAATACAAAAATAAATAATAGACTGTGAAATTAATCTCCAAGAGTAGGTGATAAAGAGTGTGTGGAGTGAGGGAGTGTAGGGCAGCAGTGTGGAGTAGTGGTTAGGGCTCTGGACTCTTGACCGGAGGGTCGTGGGTTCAATCCCAGGTGGGGGACACTGCTGCTGTATCTTTGAGCAAGGTACTTTACCTAGATTGCTCCAGTAAAAAATAATGTAATTGTATGTAAAAATAATGTGATATCTTGTAAGTCGCCCTGGATAAGGACGTCTGCTTATAAATAATAATAGTCTTTATTCAGACAGAGACAGCACTTCACAAAAAATGTGTTAATGCTTCTTTAACAGGGACACACTTAAACAATGATAGATATACTAACGTATCGGAAGAGGCACAGACCTATTCAACCAAGCGTGCCAGCCCCCTTTAGTGATCCTATGGCAAGCTCTGTAAGATGCTGACATGTCCTCTCCCTGCGGTTTGCAGCTCTTACAAAAGAAGGAACTGCGATACAGTGCGAAACTGTAAACAGAATTCACCCCCACCCTTCTCCATATTCTGTTACAAAAGAACCCCCCACTGCAGCATGAAAACACTCCACAACATTTAATATCTTAAAAAATATTTAGCTCCTTCAAGACCTTTAAAAAAAAAAGGTCAGACACGGCCAACTCTCTGTGTCCCGCTGTTATGAGAATGCAATCATTTCGGGCCTGTGCTTATTGTCTGTTTAGCAGCATTATTTATTAATTAATTTAGCAGCTGTTACAAAGTACTGTATTACAATACAGCCGTGGGGCTACATTAAGTTAATATAATAATCATCCTTGCATCACTCAGGTACAGTGCATTATAATAATACTAAAAATAATAAGGGAGAGGGGAAAAAATCCAGGTACGGTTCTTAATATTTATATCCGGCTTTATAAATTAACTTTATAAACTTAACTGGATTATATTATCACAGCACATTTGTCCAGGAAGCTCACGTATGTTTAGAGCTCCCCTTTCACGGGTACCCAATTTGTTTCACTTGGGGGGGGGTCATCCATAGACATAAATGTATTTATGCAGAAAACGTCATTATTATTTATTTCTTAGCAGACGCTCTTATCCAGGGCGACTTACAATTGTTACAAGATATCACATTATTTTTACATACAATTACCCATTTATACAGTTGGGTTTTTACTGGAGCAATCTAGGCAAAGTACCTTGCTCAAGGGTACAGCAGCAGTGTCCCCCCACCTGGGATTGAACCCACGACACTCCGGTCAAGAGTCCAGAGCCCCTAACCACTACTCCACACCGCTGTCAGAACAACGAGACACATTCGATACGAGTAGAGCACGGGTGGTCCGTGAACATTCCGGCCAATCGTTTTTGCATTCTAAATCGGAAATCAGAAAACCAGAAAACGACTTGTTTTTTCTATTTCGGGTTTTCATAAAAACTAAAATCAACCGGTTTTTCATTTTCCAATTTCTGAGTTTAGGCTTGTTTCCCATTTTCATACTGGTTTTTGCAACAAAATATTCGAAATTGAACAATCTGTAATACAAAAATAAATAATAGACTGTGAAATTAATCTCCAAGAGTAGGTGATAAAGAGTGTGTGGAGTGAGGGAGTGTAGGGCAGCAGTGTGGAGTAGTGGTTAGGGCTCTGGACTCTTGACCGGAGGGTCGTGGGTTCAATCCCAGGTGGGGGACACTGCTGCTGTATCTTTGAGCAAGGTACTTTACCTAGATTGCTCCAGTAAAAAATAATGTAATTGTATGTAAAAATAATGTGATATCTTGTAAGTCGCCCTGGATAAGGACGTCTGCTTATAAATAATAATAGTCTTTATTCAGACAGAGACAGCACTTCACAAAAAATGTGTTAATGCTTCTTTAACAGGGACACACTTAAACAATGATAGATATACTAACGTATCGGAAGAGGCACAGACCTATTCAACCAAGCGTGCCAGCCCCCTTTAGTGATCCTATGGCAAGCTCTGTAAGATGCTGACATGTCCTCTCCCTGCGGTTTGCAGCTCTTACAAAAGAAGGAACTGCGATACAGTGCGAAACTGTAAACAGAATTCACCCCCACCCTTCTCCATATTCTGTTACAAAAGAACCCCCCACTGCAGCATGAAAACACTCCACAACATTTAATATCTTAAAAAATATTTAGCTCCTTCAAGACCTTTAAAAAAAAAAGGTCAGACACGGCCAACTCTCTGTGTCCCGCTGTTATGAGAATGCAGTCATTTCGGGCCTGTGCTTATTGTCTGTTTAGCAGCATTATTTATTAATTAATTTAGCAGCTGTTACAAAGTACTGTATTACAATACAGCCGTGGGGCTACATTAAGTTAATATAATAATCATCCTTGCATCACTCAGGTACAGTGCATTATAATAATACTAAAAATAATAAGGGAGAGGGGAAAAAATCCAGGTACGGTTCTTAATATTTATATCCGGCTTTATAAATTAACTTTATAAACTTAACTGGATTATATTATCACAGCACATTTGTCCAGGAAGCTCACGTATGTTTAGAGCTCCCCTTTCACGGGTACCCAATTTGTTTCACTTGGGGGGGGGGTATCCATAGATATAGATATCAATGTATTGATGCAGAAAACGTCATTATTATTCATTTCTCAGCAGACGCTCTTATCCAGGGCGACTTACAATTGTTACATTATTTTACATACAACTACCCATTTATACAGTTGGGTTTTTACTGGAGCAATCTAGGTAAAGTACCTTGCTCAAGGGTACAGCAGCAGTGTCCCCCACCTGGGATTGAACCCACGACCCTCCGGTCAAGAGTCCAGAGCCCTAACCAGTACGCCACACTGCTGTCAGAACAACGAGACACATTCGATACGAGTAGAGCACGCATCAGTACTTTTTTTTTCTTTTTTTAAATAGTTTATTATTTAGTTTTGTATTACAAATTATTCCATTTCGAATACTTTGTTACAAAAAGCAATATGACAAATTAGAAACAAGCCTAAATCAGTTTCTGTACTTTAAACTCAGAAATTGGAAAATGAAAAACCGGTCATTGTTGTTTTTATGAAAAACCGAAATAGAAAAAACGATTTGCAAAAACGATAGGGCGGAATCATCACGGACAGTACACGGACCTTTATACAACTTTTAATACCGCAGAGCTATACGGCAAAGATCCACATTTTAAATCATCAAATCTAATGTAATTATATTTCTCAAATAACTGCAACAAACATAACATATACAAGTGCATTACACTGACTTTATTATACTCAATATTCAGTGAGTTTTGAATGAAATCTAAAGAGGAATTAACCTTTGAGAATGATGCTCTGCAGGAAGTCATGTTTGTTTACTGCGAGATGGGTTTATTATATGGAGTTGCAGTCATACTGGAATTGCATCTTCTGTTATGTGAATTTATGAAGGATTAGCTGAAGTGAAGTATTTCAATATTTCATGCATGACAAATCGGTTTCCTAAGTTACCGATCCTGGGTGTCGCACAAGGCGCTCGAACCCCTTTCCCCTTTTTATTTATTTATTTTTTTTTGGTTTTGTGGGTTTCTCTGATTGGAGATACACGGCTACTGTAGTGATCCAGCGATGGGGTTACTCAATAAAGCACCCCGGGGGTCAAACTTTTAACTCCAAACCCAGCCCTGGACCTTCCCCTGGATGAAAGAGGAGGCCGTGCAGAGTTTGGCTGAGCTGGGTCCTGCAGGGTCTGAATGCACAGAGGAACAGACACACACACACACACACACACACTGACACACACATACACACTGACACACACGCACACACACACACACACTGACACACACACACACATACACACACACACACACTGACACACACACACATACACACACACACACACTGACACACACTGACACACACACACAGACAGACACACACACACACTGACACACACACTCACACACACACAAACACACTCACACACACTCACACAAACACACACAAACACACTGACACACACACTGACACACAGACACATACACACACACACTGACACACACACACACACACACTGACACACAGACACACACACACTGACACACAGACACACACACACACACTGACACACAGACACATACACACACAGTCACACACGCACACTCGCACACACACACACTGACACACACACACACGCACACGCACGCACACACACACACACTGACCCCCACACACACACACTGACACACACACACACGCACATGCACGCACACACACACACACTGACCCACACACACACACACTGACACACACACACACACACAGGCTGATTTTGTTTTTGACGTTTGGTTCAGTGCACTTGGAAGTTTAAATTGATGTCCTCTCTCTGAACATTAAAAACACTAGCACAGAAACCGTTTCAATTGCGTTCTGACACTTTAATATGTAACAGGATATGAATCTCCATGCTATCTTTTGTGAGCAGCCGCTGCAGAAGTACCACTGGATTTGCCTTTTCTGCTGCAGAATTTCTCATTTTTTGTGTTGCAGATTTTTTTATATTCTGCCGGAGGAGGCTGGGTCCTAGAGAGAGGGGGAGCAGGGGGAGGGAGAGGCACTGGGGCAGGGGCAGGAGGCTGGGTCCTAGAGAGAGGGGGAGCAGGGGGAGGGAGAGGCACTGGGGCAGGGGCAGGAGGCTGGGTCCTAGAGAGAGGGGGAGCAGGGGGAGGGAGAGGCACTGGGGCAGGGGCAGGAGGCTGGGTCCTAGAGAGAGGGGGAGCAGGGGGAGGGAGAGGCACTGGGGCAGGGACAGGATTCTGGGTCCTAGAGAGAGGGGAGGCACTGGGGCAGGGGCAGGAGGCTGGGTCCTAGAGAGAGGGGGGGCACTGGGGCAGGAGGCTGGGTCCTAGAGAGAGGGGAGGCACTGGGGCAGAAGGCTGGGTCCTAGAGAAAGGGGGGGCACTGGGGCAGGAGGCTGGGTCCTAGAGAGAGGGGGGGCACTGGGGCAGGAGGCTGGGTCCTAGAGAGAGGGGGGACACTGGGGCAGGAGGCTGGGTCCTAGAGAGAGGGGGGGGCACTGGGGCAGGAGGCTGGGTCCTAGAGAGAGGGGGGGCACTAGGGCAGGAGGCTGGGTCCTAGAGAGAGGGGGGGCACTAGGGCAGGAGGCTGGGTCCTAGAGAGAGTGGAGCAGGGGGGAGCAGAAGCAGGAGGCTGGGAATCTGTCTCCAGCATTTTTAACTCTAGTTCAATGTGCCTTGCTGTTTATATTCTCTCTGTGTTTCACTGTCCGTTCAGCAGGATTAGAGCAGCTGTATTGCACGGCACTCGCTTCAGCAATCTTGCTGAGCTGCACTGCAGTCCATGACTAGGAATGGGACACTCCCATTGTGTAGCACTTTCAGCAAAACACATTTTACTGCAGCCAGGAGACGCCTGGTTGGTGCTTTCTTTTCTAATACTTCCTTATAAAGCAGCGTCCGCCCCAGTTAAAGAAAGATTTCAGCTCTCAGTGAAGTCTGGCAGGCTTCAAACCGCTGCATGACTGATTACTGTCTTGCTGCCAGCCTCTTTAGCAGATTAGCTGCATTCTGAATTGCACAATGGTGACTGGTGGCCTTTTTTGTTGTTGTTGTCCAAAGTATTTTTGTGTGCAGTATTTGAATGTTTTTCATTATCGAGTACAGCACAGCTGTATAAAATGACATGAGAGCTGTGGTGCCAGTAATGGATTTGAAGGCTTTAGTGCAAGGGCTCTGGGTGTCACTGCTGGGTTCATGTTAATGCAATCTGAATGCAAGACGATCCTGTTACCTCTGGAGGCCTGGTCTCCACTCCCCAAGAGAAAGGGGGCTCCCTCCAGTCCAGGGCAGGCTTGAGGCATGGAGACTGAACTGCTCCCTCCCTCCCTCCCTCACCCCCCTAAGAGAAAGGGGGCTCCCTCCAGTCCAGGGCAGGCTTGAGGCATGGAGACTGAACTGCTCCCTCCCTCCCTCCCTCACCCCCCTAAGAGAAAGGGTGCTCCCTCCAGTCCAGGGCAGGCTTGAGGCATGGAGACTGAACTGCTCCCTCCCTCCCTCAGCCCCCTAAGAGAAAGGGAGCTCCCTCCAGTCCAGGGCAGGCTTAAGGCATGGAAACTAAACTGCTCCCTCCCTCCCTCACCCCCCTAAGAGAAAGGGGGCTCCCTCCAGTCCAGGGCAGGCTTGAGGCACGGAGACTGAACTGCTCCCTCCCTCCCTCAGCCCCCTAAGAGAAAGGGAGCTCCCTCCAGTCCAGGGCAAGCTTGAGGCACGGAGACTGAACTGCTCCCTCCCTCCCTCCCTCCCTAAGAGAAAGGGTGCTCCCTCCAGTCCAGGGCAGGCTTGAGGCACGGAGACTGAACTGCTCCCTCCCTCCCTCACCCCCCTAAGAGAAAGGGTGCTCCCTCCAGTCCAGGGCAGGCTTGAGGCACGGAGACTGAACTGCTCCCTCCCTCCCTCACCCCCCTAAGAGAAAGGGGGCTCCCTCCAGTCCAGGGCAAGCTTGAGGCACGGAGACTGAACTGCTCCCTCCCTCCCTCCCTCAGCCCCCTAAGAGAAAGGGAGCTCCCTCCAGTCCAGGGCAGGCTTAAGGCATGGAAACTAAACTGCTCCCTCCCTCCCTCACCCCCCTAAGAGAAAGGGTGCTCCCTCCAGTCCAGGGCAGGCTTGAGGCACGGAGACTGAACTGCTCCCTCCCTCCCTCACCCCCCTAAGAGAAAGGGGGCTCCCTCCAGTCCAGGGCAGGCTTGAGGCATGGAGACTGAACTGCTCCCTCCCTCCCTCACCCCCCTAAGAGAAAGGGGGCTCCCTCCAGTCCAGGGCAGGCTTGAGGCACGGAGACTGAACTGCTCCCTCCCTCAGCCCCCTAAGAGAAAGGGGGCTCCCTCCAGTCCAGGGCAGGCTTAAGGCATGGAAACTGAACTGCTCCCTCCCTTCCTCCCTCACCTCCCTAAGAGAAAGGGGGCTCCCTCCAGTCCAGGGCAGGCTTGAGGCACGGAGACTGAACTGCTCCCTCCCTCCCTCACCCCCCTAAGAGAAAGGGTGCCCCCTCCAGTCCAGGGCAGGCTTGAGGCACGGAGACTGAACTGCTCCCTCCCTCCCTCACCCCCCTAAGAGAAAGGGGGCTCCCTCCAGTCCAGGGCAAGCTTGAGGAACGGAGACTGAACTGCTCCCTCCCTCCCTACCTCACCCCTCTAAGAGAAAGGGTGCTCCCTCCAGTCCAGGGCAGGCTTGAGGCATGGAGACTGAACTGCTCCCTCCCTCCCTCACCCCCCTAAGAGAAAGGGGGCTCCCTCCAGTCCAGGGCAGGCTTGAGGCACGGAGACTGAACTGCTCCCTCCCTCCCTCACCCCCCTAAGAGAAAGGGGGCTCCCTCCAGTCCAGGGCAAGCTTGAGGCACGGAGACTGAACTGCTCCCTCCCTCACCCCCCTAAGAGAAAGGGGGCTCCCTCCAGTCCAGGGCAGGCTTAAGGCATGGAAACTGAACTGCTCCCTCCCTCCCTCACCCCCCTAAGAGAAAGGGGGCTCCCTCCAGTCCAGGGCAGACTTGAGGCATGGAGACTGAACTGCTCCCTCCCTCCCTCACCCCCCTAAAAGAATGGGGGCTCCCTCCAGTCCAGGGCAGGCTTGAGGCACGGAGACTGAACTGCTCCCTCCCTCCCTCCCTCACCCCCCTAAGAATAAGGGGGCTCCCTCCAGTCCAGGGCAGGCTTGAGGCATGGAGACTGAACTGCTCCCTCCCTCACCCCCCTAAGAGAAAGGGTGCTCCCTCCAGTCCAGGGCAGACTTGAGGCATGGAGACTGAACTGTTCCCTCCCTCCCTCCCTCACCCCCCTAAGAGAAAGGGGGCTCCCTCCAGTCCAGGGCAGGCTTGAGGCATGGAGACTGAACTGCTCCCTCCCTCCCTCAGCCCCCTAAGAGAAAGGGGGCTCCCTCCAGTCCAGGGCAGACTTGAGGCATGGAGACTGAACTGCTCCCTCCCTCCCTCACCCCCCTAAGAGAAAGGGGGCTCCCTCCAGTCCAGGGCAGGCTTGAGGCACGGAGACTGAACTGCTCCCTCCCTCCCTCACCCCCCTAAGAGAAAGGGGGCTCCCTCCAGTCCAGGGCAGGCTTGAGGCACGGAGACTGAACTGCTCCCTCCCTCCCTCACCCCCCTAAGAGAAAGGGTGCTCCCTCCAGTCCAGGGCAGGCTTGAGGCACGGAGACTGAACTGCTCCCTCCCTCCCTCACCCCCCTAAGAGAAAGGGGGCTCCCTCCAGTCCAGGGCAGGCTTGAGGCACGGAGACTGAACTGCTCCCTCCCTCCCTCACCCCCCTAAGAGAAAGGGTGCTCCCTCCAGTCCAGGGCAGGCTTGAGGCATGGAGACTGAAAAGCACTTGTTTTTCTGTTTTTTAAAATAAAAGCATGCGATAGAAATATTCAAGACAAATTGAAAGGAGAGAATTCCGATGATGGGATTCTCTCTCTCTCTCTCTCTCTCTCAAGCACTGTGCGATCTCTCTGGGAAATGATGAAGAGGAGGAGGAGGAAGACAAGCTTTTGTTTCCATTCTCAATACAGTGTTGCAAAGTTGTCTTATATGTGAGTCTGCCGTCCCAAGCTTCACTCTTTCGATTTGGGAGGACTGTGAAGTAATAGATTTTTCCAATTTTTTTTGTGTGTGTATAATTTGTTTTTATAGTTTTTTTTTTTTGCTTTTGTTTTTTTCTCATAGGACAAAAAAAATTGAAGCAAGGTTTTGTTAAATCTTGTGTGCTTAATTTTTTTTTTTTTTTTTCACAAAAGGAATATGCATTTTTTTTTTTTTCGGGAGACCTCGTTGGATATCGTCTTGGCAGAAGGGAACTGTTTAAAAAAACACACAGAATGGGAGAAGGGAAGACTATCTGTTTTTGTTTCATTTTATTCTTTTCTGTGCGCCAAAGTGTTGACTTTCGGGGGGGGGGGGGGGATTGTTCAGTCTTTTTCCATCAACTTACCTTCCCTGATGTTTCCCCTCCTCTCCCTCTCTCTCGCTCTCTCTCCCTCTCGCTCTCTCTCTCTCTCGTTTTAAAAGCTACTTATTTGAAATATATATTGGAGCCTTTTTCTAAGCAGTTTAGAAAAGAAAAAAATACTTTTTTTTTTTCGGAGGTTGGACGATAACATTTTTTGTTCTGTAAGTTGCAGAAAGTTGTCTGTGAGGAGAGGAGGGGGAATGAGTGAGTGAGAAAGGAGGGGAGTGCTGTATGTTTTTTTCGGGGGGGGGGGCTCTGTTTTTGGAATGAGATGCAAGGATTGGCCTAGCCAAGTTTTTGAGCTCAATTGTAAATTTAGTTCTTTCAGATAGTAGCCAGAAGATTACAAAAAGAAACAAAAAAAGAATAAAATCTTGGCCTTTTTTTTATATAATTACCTGTAACAAAAAAAAAAAAAAAATCTGTTTTTACATGTTGGTCATTTCTTGATTGCCTCTTTTTGTGTCTTGACATAAAAAACAAAACAGAAATACCCGCTGCCTCTGCTCTGACTTTTCATTGTGTGGGTGTGGGGTGTGTGCTTTTGGAGTTTTATCCACGATTCTCAACAAACATTTATTTAGAGGTCTGGTTTAATCTCCTATCTAAAATAAATAAATACATTTACCCAGTACCTAAACCTTATTTATTTTATTTTTTAATGATATAAACTGGACATGGTGGCTCCAGCGGTGAGAGAAAGGGATCTTGATGCCAGGAGGTTCAAATCCCAGCTCAGCCTCTAGCAGGTCGTTTCTAACGGGTTCAAATGTAAAGCACACAGCTCTGGACAGAAGCCTCGCTTCACAGGCTTAATTACACACACCTATACTGAATTCAGAAAATGTTTTGTTTTTAACAAACAGCTGAGTGTTGTTGGGGGAGGGGGGGGGGGTTTAACATTTATGTTTTGCTTTGTATACTTTTCTGTTTTGTTGTTCCTGAATAAAACTATCCACCTCAGCCACGCTGACAGCTAGAAACCTTGAGCTGCAACACTGATCTATAATATGCCGCGGCAGTCACAGTCTTACCACACACTTGAATGGCAGTAAGATTGCACCACTCCATATATAATATCACACAGAATTCAATTTCCACAAGTGACCACTTAGACTGCAGTCACGCCACTAGCAACAGCATGTAACATTGATTTTAAGCTGGGTCCACAGCTGAGCGATCAGCTGCATGCAACCGAGTCGGTTATATGTGGACGTCCCTGCAACCAGTAGCTTGACGTAGAGCCGTGCTCTGCTTTCCAAAGCAACCGGCTGAGCTGCAGACACAGAGCGATCACGTGGCAATTCGTCAACCCTGATTGGTTCTTATAATGCTGACTGCGCGGCTTGCATATTAAGAAGCTCTCATTTTCGGCGGTAAAATTAAACGTTTTCTTCCAGCTTTTACGCGGCTTTTTTTTTTTTTTTTTCTTTAGGGAAAGTGACATTTAAAATAACAATTGAAAAAAATAATAACAGCCAACTCTTCCTCGTTAATTATTCGAGACATTACGACCTGTGTCATCTCGGTTGTCAAAAAAAATAAAAAAAATAAATACGATTCTAAACTTGTAGACACGGGAGAAAAAAAAATAATAATGTGTCAACTCGGTTGTCAAAACCAAAAAAAAAAAAAAAACTACTTCACCTTGTAGATAGAATAAAAAAGTAAAAAGAAAAAAAAAACTCACCTCAGTTATCATAACGAAATGAATCTTGTAGACGCGGGAACCTTGTTGTACAAGTAATATCGGGAGTATTTGGGTTGTGCAAGTGATCGCTCAGGTGTGGACCCGGCTTTAACATCAGAACAGATTCAACAGATCATCGGCTTTTACTGCATCTCATCCATTCTCTGCTCTTATTACGAGAGCTTCTGGAGAGAAGTGTTAAATATGTCCAAGTCATCAAATAATTTAAAAAATGAGAGCTCGGGGTGGAACGAAAGCCAGAAGACACTGCGACCCTCCAGGAACAGAGTTTGACACCCCAACAACTCCCCAAAACAAGCGGAGATTTAAAAAAAAAAAAAAAAAAAAAAAAAAAAAAAAAAAACAGACAAGACAAAGATAGAGAGATAGAGAAAGAGACAGACAGAGATAGAGACAGAGAGAGATATGGAGATAGAGACGGAGGTATAGAGATAGAGAGAGAGACAGAGAGATAGAGAGATAGTGTGCTGGAGCATTCCTCTGTCCCAGGAGTAACTCTGGGTGACACTCAGATTAAATGCTTGCTCTATGCTGATGATCTGGTTCTGTTATCTCCCACAGAGCATGGGCTGCAGCAGAGTTTGAACCTGCTGGAGCAGTATTGTGAAACATGGGCTTTAAACATAAATATGAACAAAACAAAAATTATGATTTTTCCAAAAAAAATCCAGGATACAGGGAAATAAATACCAGTTCACCCTCACTGGCAAAACATTAAGAGCACACAGCAAATTACACTTACCTGGGACTAATGATCAGTGCATCAGGGAGCTTTAACCCAGCTGTCTGTGCACTGAGACAAAAAGCCAACAGAGCCATTCATGCAATAAAGAAACGACTGTATAACCTAAAACCATCAATCACGGTCTGGCTCAAACTCTTTGACCAAGTTATACAACCAATCCTTTTGTATGGCAGTGAAGTTTGGGGTCCCACTCTAAATTGTGAATACAGTAATTGGGACAAAAGTCCAACAGAAATCTTACATTTAGAATTCTGCAAAAACATCTTGCAGTTGCACAGAAATGCTCCAAGTAATGCTTGTAGAGCTGAGCTAGGACGTCTTCCCTTACTGCTCACTGTACAAAAGAGAGCTTTGAGGTACTGGAGACACCTGAACAAAAGCAACCCCGACTCCTACCAGTGCAAGGCCCTGAAGAGCCAGGAGAGCTACCCAAATAAAAAGACCATCAACTACATGATGGAGAAGCTCTGTGAGGAGAACCAGATCTGCATCACAGAGCCTCAGAAGAGCTGCTCTAATCAGGCCCCAGTGAGATCTAAAATAACCACCACCCTGAAAAACAAATACCTGAAACACTGGGAGAGCCGAGTCAAATCACAGCATGAATCAGAGTGCTGCCAGAGCTTAAACAGACCAGACGCCCTGGCAGAATATCTGGTCAGAGTTAAAGACCAAAAACAAAAGCAACTACTGACCAATACAGATTGAGCGAGCACACATTAGCAATCGAAAAGGGTCGACACAGAGCCACGTGAAATATTAGTAGATTAGTAGATTAGTAGATAAATTATTACGTCCTCTTTGCGTGAAATAAATGTGTTTTCGACTTCTGTAATAGGAGTGTGTAATGACCCTTTCAGTAATAATACTGCACACTTACAGGTACCTTTAGGAATGGCGCTTTCTGTTGTGAGTATTGTAAAAAAAAAAAAAAATGTAATTGTATGTAAAAATAATGTGATATCTTGTAACAATTGTAAGTCGCCCTGGATAAGGGCGTCTGCTAAGAAATTATTAATAATAATAATAATAATAATAATAATAATAATAATAATAATTGTGTGTGTATATATATATATGTATTAGTGATACTTGTAACAGCAGTAGTTTGTGTGTCAGGTATTGTTACTAATATTTGTAATAACAGTGATGTTGTGTATAGTGTAATTACTGATTATTAGTAATACTTGTAAGAGCAGTACTTTGTGTTTTAGGTATTATAGTTACCTTTTAAGAACATTGCTTTGTGTTCTGTGTACAGCAAAGGTCAGTTGTTAACACTTAGCTTTAAGAACAGTGCTTTCTGTTGTTTTATTGAGTATTGAATATATATGTGTTGTGCGTTTTTCAGCTTGATGGAGTTGGTTTTAAGAGTGGCAAAGTGTTAGGTCTTAAACATAAATAACTTCAACTCGCACATGAGAAACTCACAAATGTATTTATTTAAAATTGATTAAGAAAGACAGTTTAAATGACAGCGATACATTTGTTTAATAAAAAAAAAGAAACCAGATAAGCTACCTGTATTAAAAATGTTCAAATGAAAGCCATATTTCACCGGTGAGAAAGTACAAAGTCTCTTTCACCGTTGCAAAGCAGTAACACAGTTCTAATTATTAGCCTAATTAAAAGGTTTTACAACAAAAGCAAATGACTGATTACTGTCCTACAAAATGCTCTAATCAATGTGTTTGGGTGATGCAGTTCTTCATAAAGGATGGCATCAGAAATGATCTATATTCTAAACAGGCTGTTCTGGTGGCATTACTGATATCGTACCTGCTTTTACTCATCTTTACTCTGCACAACAATTCATTATTTTGTTGTCTATAATAAATGTTCTCACAGGTTTGAATGAATACACAATATGATGAATAACAAGAAGGTCAAAGTAATGTATCCGAATCCCTTTAACAAAATCACAATCTCAATACACAGCACTTACACTGTTTTAGTGACTGCTCTAAAAAGCTTATTTATTTATATAGCTAGGAGTTAAAGAAATTAACAGTTTAAATAATTCAGTTGAATTTCCACAGGATACAGTGGTGTTATTATTAGGTCATATACAAGGCAGGTATTTTTAAAAGGAAAACAGATTTATATAACCTAGGCTATATTATTTATTTTTTTTGCCCCCTGTAACCCAGTCCTCTGAAGTCTGTAAAGATCCCTTCACCTGCTTCCAGTTTACTTTGTTTCAACTCTTTCTTCTCCTCTGGAAGCAGGTTTTCCCCCCTGGCAACCTTCTGCAGTATCACTGCCCCCTCCCTGACTTGGTGTAGTGACTACATGCGTTCTTTAAACCCAGGCTTGGCTTCTTGTTCCTCACACTGGATCAGCAGGTCAATGTAATCTGGAGTTGTGAGTGGGTTTGGACGTAAGGCAATCTCTTGAAGTCGAGAGAGACTCTTTGATAATTGTTCAATTAGATCCAGAACCTTGTATTTAACAGCACTGAATTCCTGCTCAAGGTTTTTCACTATTTCCTCTGCACTCATCTTTTTCCTCTTTGCTTCATCATATTGCTTTTTCAGGTTCTCATATGTTCTCTTTTCTTTTGTAGTCTCATACACCCATCTGTACTTTTGGTTGAAATGTACACTCCAGGCACATTTACCAGGGCAGACTGTACAGAACCCCTTACTATCCATTGCAGAACACTTCTTCTTGTCCTTATCATCTGCAGTACCACAGGGATAATGACATGTGTAGTGACATTTCTGGCAGTTGGTTGTAAACGTTCCCGTCCCCTTGATATCTATCTGTCTCGGCACTGTAATCTCCACTTCATACTCAAAGTCTTTATTTGCCTCTATGCAGTTCTTGTGATGTTCCAGTGCAGCCTGTGTTTCTCTTATTTCATCCAGTTTACTCAGACCAACCTTGATCATTGGTTGCAATCCTTCCAGCTGTTTTCTCTCACAAAGAACTTCCCTTGTCAGCTGTAAACTTCTTGTCTCCATTCTATTTAAATTGATAAAGAAGTTTCTCATACTGGTTGAACCCATTTTCCAGAACATTCTGTCAAAATCATGTTCATCTGCATCTTCACTGCCTCCTGCATTAGGCTCAAACAGGACTGAATTATTGAATTTGAAATGCACAGGAACACCTTTGTCACTCTTAGGACAAGGCACACCAGCAGCATTGATGGCATGTAAAACAGCAGGTGCCTTCCCATCAGCAAAAGTGACAAGTAATTGTATATTGTTTTCAATGTCTTTCCCAAAAATTGAGAGAATTGAATCTAAGATATATTTCTGTGTATGTGTGAGACGTGCTAAAGCAGCCTGGACTACAAAGCACACTGCATCAATACTGCCAATGCCATCTGGGGATGAAAAAAACTCTCTGATCTTTTCAATGATCAGTTTGTCTTGCTGGATGCCTTTGGCGTCTCCAAACCCGGGTGTGTCTATAATAGTGAGGGAGAATGGGACCTTGAATCCTTCTTGATGATAGATCTGATAGGCAGTGACTTTAGATGTCCAACTGTGAGCTTGTGATCTGTTGGTTTCTTCATCTGTCAGCTTGAATCTGAAGTCATCTTCCCATTCCACACCCAGGATGTAGTTGATCATCCCATTGATGAGGGTGGTTTTCCCTGATCCAGTCGCTCCGAGGACCATGATGGTTCTGTTTATCACATTGAGTGGCTTTCTTCCAAAGGTACGTTTGTGGAAATGTCCAGCTGTCTGTTTTTCTAATGTAAGCTGGTAAATACTAGGATTCCCCAGTGTGCGGGAGACACATGCAGTCTTAATCTTTTCTTTTACAACCTTATCACTAGATGAAGGTTTGCCAGGGAGACTTATTGGAAGAGTCTTCACACTGCTGGTGGTGTCACTGCTCACAGGATATCCCAGCATGCCCACTGCTGTGTATCTAAACTCATACTCAGTGTTTGCCTGTAAGCCTGATACAGTGGGTGTGTTTGTTTTAATTATCCAATCCTCCTGATCAGTGCATTTATATTCCACTCTGTATGTCACTTTATTATTAGCATCACTACTGGGAGGGATCAGCTTCAGAGTCACACTGTCGTGTGTCACACCACAAACCTCAGGGGTGTCCGGTTTAGATGGGGGCTCAAAATATGTGCCTTTAAAAGATCTCTTTTCATACAGAAGAATGCCAGCTCCAGGAAACTTCTTGTCTGGTTTTGAAGCTATTAAGAACTTTGTTTTTTCATTGTCCTTGTTGATTTTCACTAACTCAAGGAATACATCTGAACAGCAAATCATCTTCTGGATAGATTCATCACACACCCAGTGGTTGCTGTCTTGCTGTGTGTAGGTATCGGGTGTTACACTTGGAGTGCTCTTCTTCAAATGAGGATTCAGATAGTTGGACAGGGCTGATAGATATGGTTCAGGCTCATGCAGTGAAGTGAATGTAAAGCAAACAACCTTCTCAGCTGTGCGGTCTAACACTGCTCGCTCCAGCTTATTCACTGAAGACACAGCATGTACGCCCTTGAATTGATTAAGACCCTCAAATTCAGTAAGGAAAGAACCAACTACATTAATTTCTCTTTCTTTTCTGTCCAGCCACATTTTTAGTGATTTGTTGTTAAAAGGAGACTCTTCATTGTGTTGTAAAACCTCTGCCAGCACTCCTTCCTCTTGCCCACCGCCGCGGATGGCTGGCAGCGCACTTGCTAACTGTCTCATGAAACTCAGCTTGTACTGCTGACTCATTTGTTTCAGCTGTTGGATCTTCTCCTTGACCTCAGGAAATGTTTGGGGAACAATGTCTTCTATCATGTCATTGCATTGCATTTCAACTGCATGTAACTGCTCTAAAGCTGTCTGTGAACATGTAACCAACTGGTCACTAATGTTTCGTACAAGCTTGGCTGCCTTGGAGTCTAACTTGATTAATGGGTACAGCCAGACCTTGACAGGCACTGCATGCTCTCCATTGTCCCCAAGCAGCTTCGGAAGGGTTTTGTAGACTTCAACAGCATCTTGGAAAGTAGATGGATTGGATCCCAGTCGGAAATCACCGTGAAATGTGCAGCTAAACTTTTTAACATCATCCATCTCTGTGTCTGTCATGTCAAGTGAGCCTTCCCCTTCAATAGTAACTGATTTTAGTTTGCTTATAGCTACCTTCATATTCCCCTCTATGTGTTGCTGTTTCTCATCTGTGGAGACCTCACGGTCAAATACAAAGTATGCATCAGCTCCGTACAGCACAGCTGTGACCACATGGGTTGCTGTACCGTCCTCAAACACATTGGGATGAGATACTTTCCCTTTGCCTAAATGTTTCATAGTCAGCTGCTCGTATAGTGTTGTTGTGTGGTACGTTAGAGTGACTCTGGATTGCTTTTTAGATTTCTTTGTGTCGTTGAAGTATTTAGCAGCTCCTTCGATCTCAACCAAACCCCCCAGTAGACTTGCCTTCAGTGCAGCAGATGCCTTTAAAGCAGAAGCTTTGTCTTCAATGGAGTCTGAGGCCGTGACACTGAACTCTGTTTTATGCTGGGACCGCTCTTCAGTGTCCTTTCTCAGTTCCTGTGGATCCCACAGTGTGATGCCTGTAATGCAATCAGGATGAATGTCATAGCGGATATATTTATCAGAATACAGTCAACTCTCATTAGGACAAACTCCAAAGGAACAGCAAAAGGATTCATCTTCAGGATGTCTTATTTGAAGTCAGAGCAAAATATACATGCTGTCATTTTTAGTCACATTATTTATATCAGAAATATTTAGCAGAATCCTCTATTTTCAGGTCTGTTATTAGTTGATCCAAAGTGAAAATTAATGTTTAATATCTACCTGGAATAAGAGAATCGTTCCGGCAGTCATACAACATTCCCAGCTGGAAGGGTCGACCGAGCGCTGCCATCTCCACTATCTCATTTTCTACAGAAGACATGATGATCCAGGTTCTGTGCCCCTGAAAGACATGTGAGAGTGTCAATATCAGTCAGGACGGTGAAGCATTAAGGGCACTTCTACACAACATTGCTTCAACTCATCAAATATAATTAAGAAACTGGTGCAGATTTTTAGTTTAAATATTTATGAAAAACAAAAATATGCATGAAGTTAAAGCATCATTTTGAATCATTTGACTAATGATCTCACCTGCCCCACACAGAAAGCTGTTTCCTCAGCAGTATTGATTTCCCTTATTTACTGTTGTGACAGGCTGGCTGGGTGGATAGAGACTCGGAGACAGTAACTGCGGGTTTTAAGCGCTGGGGCGCATGTTTATTAAACAAAAATAATAAAACAAAACACGACAGAGCAAAATAAAGGCTGGAACAAAACAATCACGTACCACAAAATGAACAAACAAAAACCCTCACCCAAGCAGCGCTGTCACGGTGAGGTTGCAAACCAAAATATTAACTTCCAGCCCTGCCATATCTAACACACACTTTTTATTCATATTTACACATAATATTTACAAACTATACATTTACTCGTGTAGGGCTTCTGTCCTGCCACAACTATATATAATTACAATATGTAACTTAAAATCTTGAATTGTCCTTGGCAGCAGAGAAGCTTTTACACAGGGAATATTTGAAGAAGTGCTTTGAAGCCTGCCTCTGACCGTTTTTTTTCTTCTAGGGAAGTACTGAGAAGTCTTTTAAAACAAAACAAAATCTGTTATGTTCCTGTACATAACTTGTCGAGTTGCGTTGCATGCTTAAAACAATAACATTTTATCTGTGTGCAAGTTGAAGAGAAAATGAACAGGCATCAAGTATTTAGAAAACTACATTAGAATATTCATTGTATGAATTGGGAGTTTAACGTGGAACAGTTGATTCAACAACAATATTCCAATAAGTTAAAACTACTAAATAATACTAAAAGAAACAAAAAAATGAAATGACAAACTTTTCAACCAGAAGTGTCTGCAACTAACCAATCAGTAGCCACTTAAAAAACAGTAATATGGTTTCCAGTTAAGGGTCGTCCAGAATTAGGGCTGTGTTCAAAGGTTCTAAGGTTTGTTCACTAGCCAGGAATTCCAAGTTAGTTCTAAACCTTCGAAGGTTCGTCAGGCGGCACGCACTCTTATGTTTTTCTGTTATCAGAATTCGTTTGACAATGTGTGAATATATAAATCACACATTAAATGCCACTCGCATGCAAAATTGAATCTTTGGATTTGTATAATGCATATTACGTAAACAAAATGTGGCTCTTTGTTCAGGAGTAGGGGGCCTGCAAGTTTATGCCCAGTGATGGGTTAATCCAGCCCGGCCAATGTCTATGTATTTTTTTACGTTTGGTTACAGATTTAATATATATATATATATATATATATATATATATATATATATATATATATATATAATATTTCTAGTATTTCTAATTATTTAGGTTATTCATAACGCTGACCAGGAGGCTGTGTGGTCCAGTGGTTATTATTATTATTATTATTATTTATTTCTTAGCAGACGCCCTTATCCAGGGCGACTTACAATTGTTACAAGATATCACATTATTTTTACATACAATTCCCCATTTATACAGCTGGGTTTTTACTGGAGCAATCTAGGTAAAGTACCTTGCTCAAGGATACAGCAGCAGTGTCCCCCACCTGGGATTGAACCCACGACCCTCCGGTCAAGAGTCCAGAGCCCTAACCACTACTCCACACTGCTGCCCAGTGGTTAAAGAAAAGGGCTTGTAACCAGGAGGTCCCCGGTTCAAATCCCACCTCAACCACTGACTCATTGTGTGACCCTGAGCAAGTCACTTCACCTCCTTGTGCTCCGTCTTTCGGGTGAGACGTAATTGTAAGTGACTCTGCAGCTGATGCATAGTTCACACACCCTAGTCTCTAAGTCGCCTTGGATAAAGGTGTCTGCTAAATAAATAAATAAAAATAAAGACCATTCCAAACCTAAAACTCGTACAGATGAACAGCAATGAATACAGAATAACACCCGCTCTCTGGGGTGTTAGTGTTGCTTTTTATAAGCAGGAAAAATATATAATTGTCATTTTTAACTGCCAAGCAAGGCTCCATCCAGAGACAAAGATGTATTTGATATATTTATTGTTAGTTTTGAAAAAAGTGGCACAGTTGATGTCATGAGTAATGTGTGTTGTAATGCAGAAGGCGGAATGTGAGCACTGATGGGCTAAAAGATCCTTAGCAGTTTATAATAAACTACATTGTGTGGAGAAGTAATGTGATAGATGCATCTTATTGTGCCCTACTATAAAGTGTTACACTAATAAAATGTGTAGAACATATTTGAATCCTGTTCTGTTTGCTGTTGTGAAGTCCTATTGCAAATGGGTGGGTTCCAGTGCTAGAGAATGTTTCTCTTTAAATCAAATGGGGGGGGGGGGGTGAGAGGGAGAGTCATGAAAGAGGCCTAATCTACTTGTTTTTACACAAAAAATACTTATTTTAGTCACTGAAATATACTTATTAACCATATTTTTAAATGTGTGACTAAGTTGCACCATAAATCCCTTTCACATTCCCACACAAAAACACTGAGCTTACTCTTACTAAATTACTAAAGAAATACATTCAGTACAAAACCTAATGTTAATAACAGAACTGGAAATACTGTCGGTAAGAACTATTAACTAACAAACAGATTCAGTTAAATGCATGTTTAATCTGCAATGTGCAATTATATTTTAGTTTACTTACCAGAAGAGAGAGTTTTATACAGGAATCATTGGGGTGAAGAAGAAGAAAAGTTTGATCTTGGAAGAATTTGCTTTGCAGCCGAGTGCTCTTTTTACTTTCAGCAGATAAACACCAGGAGATAAACACCTTCCTGTAAACCATAAAACATGGTTTCCAGTAAATATGATCTCAAATTAATGAATCACTTATAAAATGAAGAATTATCAGTGATTACCCAAGAAGCTGACAAGCTGAGTAAAGAGCAGCTGACGGGGCAGAAAAAAGTCAGTTTGGTTACAGATTGAATAATAATATAATGTATGCATTTCACATAAACCTGGACATAATGACGTCCGGGTTAGGGTCTGGCCCACCAGACCCAAACGAGAGGAGGCCCCATTCGGCCCATCTTGCTCGTTTGGTTGTTAGTAGCTTATTGATCCCAGAATCTCATCAAGCAGCTTCTTGAAGGATCCCAGGGTGTCAGCTTCAACAACATTACTGGGGAGTTGGTTCCAGACCCTCACAATTCTCTGTGTAAAAAAATGCCTCCTATTTTCTGTTCTGAATGCCCCTTTATCTAATCTCCATTTGTGACCCCCGGTCCTTGTTTTTTCTTCAGGTCAAAGAAGTCCCCTGGGTCGACATTGTCTATACCTTTTAGGATTTTGAATGTTTGAATCAGTTTGTTTGATACCAATTCCACAACTGTCCAGGTCAAACTGTGATAAAGATAATTGGCCAAAAATGCCAAAAACTTTTAATTTAAGAGTGCTCAGCAATAATTCCAGAGTCCAAAGATGAAAAATGTTCCTGATCTAGCATGAAAAGTAAAGTGCTCAGCAATTTCCCTATCGTAAGTCCAAAAGTGGTTGTTCATTTTGCAAGATACACTCACTATTGGTGTTCATAGATATATTCTCTCGGGCTCGTGCCCATGTAAAAACGTGACCCAGAGACTTAAACTTGAGTTTAAGCACTTCATGCCCACTTTTATTATATAAAACAAAAATAAACAAACAGAAACCTAAACATAAGCAGGTCCCTGACTAACCTGCAGGACAGCTAAGCTGTTTACCTGACATGCACAACATCTAAACACTTTTACATAAACGTATATAAACCAAACATAGGGTTAAGCTACACACAGTACCTTCTTTTTCAGTGTACGACATTGTATTGTACTGCAATGTATTCAGTGTGTGCAGTAAAACCAACAATTTCAAAAGAATCCTGGTGTCCTTCATGTGCCTCCTTCACCTGCATTGATTATAGCATAGAGCAGTGGAGCGCAAAGTGTGGGTCGCGCCCCCCTGGGGGGACACATAGAGCCAGTAAGCGGGGAGTGACTGTGACTGTTTTAATAAATAAATACATAAATGACAGCTAACTAGTCTGAGTTCTTCCCTTTCAAATGAGCCGTTGACGATCACTCTAGGACTTGTAGAACCTGAGAAATGATGTCTGAAGTGGCGTGCGTGAGTGAAACTGTAGTGAACAGAGCCGTATGGGGCGACTAGAGTAAAGAAATGGATTAACAAAGACAGTTTAAATGACAGCGATACATGTGTTTAATAAAAAAAAAAAAAATCAAATAAGCTACCTGTATTAAAAATGTTCAAATGAAAGCCATATTTCACCGGTGAGGAAGTACAAAGTCTCTTTCACTGTTGCAAAGCAGTAACACAGTTATAACTATTAGCCTAATTAAAAGGTTTTACAACAAAAGCAAATGACTGATTACTGTCCTACAAAGTGCTCTAATCAATGTGTTTGGGTGATGCAGTTCTTCATAAAGGATGGCATCAGAAATGATCTATATTCTAAACAGGCTGTTCTGGTGGCATTACTGATATCGTACCTGCTTTTACTCATCTTTACTCTGCACAGCAATTCATTATTTTGTTGTCTATAATAAATGTTCTCACAGGTTTGAATGAATACACAATATGATGAATAACAAGAAGGTCAGAGTAATGTATCCGAATCCCTTTAACAAAATCACAATCTCAATACACAGCACTTACATTGTTTTAGTGGCTGCTCTAAAAAGCTTATTCATTCATATAGCTAAGAGTTAAAGAAATTAATAGTTTGAATAATTCAGTTGAATTTCCACAGGATACAGTGGTGTTATTATTAGGTCACATACAAACCAGGTATTTTTAATAGGAAAACCAGATTTATATAACCTAGTATTAAAAAACGACATTAGAATATTCATTGTACGAAAACGGCACTTTAACGTGAAACAGCTGATTGAATAATATATTGCAATAAGTTCTCACAAAACTAGGTCTGTGGTAATACTAAAATAAAATACAAATCAAATGACAAACGTTTCAACCACAAGTGTTTCTCAATGTCTGCCTGTAGCCACTTAAAAAACACTAATACTGCTCCCAGCTACATATATTTATTGTAGAATATTTATTTTAATTTAGGATTTTACTTACCAACAACCTTTTAAAGAGGAGTCATTTGAAGAAATGCTTGCAAGTCTGTACCTGTCCTTCTAACAAGCAAGTTCAGGTACATGGGGGGCGGGAATCCCTTTTATAAGCAGCTTCTCACTGAAACAGCGTGATTTCCCAGAAATGTTTCAGCTCGTCTCACTGAAACAGCATGATTTCCCAGAAATGACTCTTGAAGTCTTGCACACACCCACACATGCGCGCGCATTCTGTATTTATTAAAACGCGGAATAAAAAAAATAACTAAAAAAATAAAAATCTAAAAGCAAAGCAGAGCTTTTTTTGTATATTTTGGGTCACATTTAATTCTCAGTACATTTTAAAATGATGGATATTTGTGTTAAATGTGGAATATTGAATGTATTCATATTTGTAGTGTTTCTAATTATTTAGGTTATTTATAACGCTGACCGTTCCGAACTTGAGTCGTACAAATAAATTCATAGGAATGAATACAGATTAACCACCTTCCTGTCTGTTCGTGTAGTTTTTTTACAATCAAATCGGGAGATTAGATCATATTTGGAACATTCCGCTATTATAATACAGCACGTTACAATTCACACAGAGTAAGTTTACACAACTTTTAATACCGCAGAGCTATACGGTACAGATCCACATTTTAAATCATCAAATCTAATGCAATTATATTTCTCAAATAACTGCAACAAACATAACATATACAAGTGCATTACACTGACTCAATATTGTAATAGAAATGTTACAGAAAATAGAATTGGCTCGACATAATGTACTGGCATTTTGCACTCCTATAACCTTGCTTGCATAACCTTGTATGCTTTGCCTAAGATAGTTTGTTACAAGGAACCGCAAGATGCCTACACTGCAGCTGCGGCTGTGAGTTAAAAGGATGAGCCAGCTGTGTCTTTTTACACGTACACCCAAACCACCCATCCTTTCACATGTTTTTTGTCTTCCCCTAATTTTTAGAGTTAAGAACTTTGTTGCAGCACGTAGTTTGGTTTTAGTGGTTAGCTGTTTTTATGTTCACACACAGGAAGAGACATTTTCTGCACGTACCTTAACATGCATATGAAACGTTTGACGTGTGTGTCAACCAAACTGCCCATCTGAAATGGAAGTAATATAAACATGTGGTATTGGTCAGATGTAGCTTCATGTATATTTACTCTAAATGTGAGAGAGCGAGAAACAGATCTGAGACTAAAATTACTCAGCAGCAGGAACAGGCTAGTCGCTGAATAAGAACTCTTGTTCCACAATGGTCAAGTTTTATTTCAGTTTCACCTTTGGTTTAAAGCAGCAACACTGAGACAAGAACTGATTTGCTGAATAACTCTCCATGCCCCAGCCTCTTCCACTACAGTATACAACTTTAATATTTATCAGATTTGATTTTGGAATTTCACATTCATTCAATTCCAATGACATAACCTAAGCAGATGTGTAGTTTGAAATAAGGGGAGCAATGTAAAACATGCCACGTTATCGTGGATCCTGAGCTTTCCTTTGATTTCCATCTTAATTCTGATATCAGAACAGCATTCTATCATCTGAGAAATGTTGCCAAATTGAAGTCTGTGCTGGATACGAGGGATGCAAAGATGTTCTATACAAAGTATAGAAAATGGCTATTATTCCCCACAAACTTTGCTTTTGTGACCAGGACAGTGATATTTTGAAATTTACCTATTTCCAATGAGAAAACGGGCAAATTCGTGTCTTTTCGTTCACATAAAGGCAGAAAAAAACAACATATGAATCCAAATTAACATGTATTTATAATAAAGTAATACAAAAATGACTACAAAAGATTTAGAAGTGAGTAGTTTTTCGAGATTTACGATTATACTGTAAATCACTTTCACGAATCAGCCCCCAAATGTAGTCTCCCATCATGTTCTCGTTATACTGTCCTTGGCAGCGGCGTTCAAAGTCCAGTATATCCTGGTGGAAGCGCTCGCCTTGCTCCTCCAAGTACGCTCCCATGTTCTCCTTGAATTTATCAAGATGAGCATCAAGGATATGGACTTTGAGGGACATCCTACAGCCCATTGTGCCGTAGTTCTTCACCAGAGTCTCAACCAGCTCCACATAGTTTTCGGCCTTGTGATTGCCCAGGAAGCCCCGAACCACTGCGACAAAGCTGTTCCAAGCCGCTTTCTCCTTACTAGTGAGCTTCTTGGGGAATTCATTGCACTCCAGGATCTTTATCTGTGGTCCGACGAAGACACCGGCTTTGACCTTTGCCTCAGACAGCTTAGGGAAGAAGTCTTGAAGGTACTTGAAGGCTGCTGACTCCTTATCTAGAGCTCTGACAAATTGTTTCATAAGGCCCAATTTGATGTGCAGTGGTGGCATCAGCACCTTCCGGGGGTCCACCAGTGGCTCCCACTTGACGTTGTTCCTCCCCACAGAGAACTCGGTCCGCTGTGGCCAGTCCCGCCTGTGGTAGTGCGCCTTGGTGTCCCTGCTGTCCCAAAGGCAAAGATAGCAGGGAAACTTGGTAAAACCGCCTTGGAGACCCATCAGGAATGCCACCATTGCAGCCTCTTGATGCCATCTCAGAAAAATGCAGATATGTATCCACTTAGGCAGCTGGAACTAAACTAAACTGGTGGGCTTAAGGCCCCTGTATTTATACTACTATTTATATTACTGGAAAGTTCTAGAAGTTACCCCAAGTTTACTCAGCACTGAATCTAACTGGAATGTTCTGGAAAATAGGTAAAATTTCAAACTATCACTGTCCTGGTCACAAAAGCAAAGTTTGTGGGGAATAATAGCCATTTTCTATACTTTTGAGGCATAAGCAATTAGGAAATAACACTTACTACCCAGGAACCAAAAAAAAAAAAAATGTTACATGGTGTTATCTTACATTGGTTAACAGCGAGTTACTGAATTAACTTGCCATAATAATGTATAAGGTCCTTCTGTATTAGGACAATCTCCAAGAACTACTAACTCTCTATATCCCTATTTGTTCTTGTTGCCAAATTGAAGTCTGTGCTGGATACGAGGGATGTATGGCAAGCCGAATGCTCATTTAGAGATATCTCAAATTGCATTTTAAGATATGTTGAAATATTTAGAAACATCTGCAAAACATTTCAAGATATCTCAAATTGAATTACAGATATATTTAATTGTGCAGTTTCTAGTATAGCTCAAATTAATTTTAAGATATCTGTAAATCAATCAGAGATATCTAAAATGAAATAAATATACTGTATCTCATATTGATTTACAGATATTTTTAAAATAATATGGAAACCATGTGGATTTTACTAGCATGGTACAACGAACTGTCATTTAGAGATATCTTAAAATAAGGGTTTTAAAATCATTTGAAGGTATCTCTAAATCACTTCCTGTTTATTTGGTGATATCTTTAAATGGACCGGAAGTCAATTTAAAACAGTATTTTCACAGGAAGTCATTTAGAGATATCTTGGAATAGCTTCCTGTTCATTTCAAGATATCTTCAAATGATTTAGAGATATCGCTAAATGAAGAGAACTTTATTTTGAGATATCTGTAAATGATTTTGATATCTCTCTAATGAACAGGAAGTCATTTGGAGATTTTTTAATTTGAATTTTATATATCTCTAATTGATTTACAGATATCTTAATTAATTTGAGATATCTTAAAAACTGCACAATTGAAGACATCTGTAAATCAATTTGAGATATCTACGTATTTTTACAGACATCTCAAAATGCAATTTGAGATATCTTTAAATGATGATTTGGCTTGCCCTATGCTTGTATCATTCATTGTTAAGCCTTGGCTGGCTGTATCATTGGTCATGGTGACACTACTGTGTCCTGGTATCATAATTAATGAATTAAGAAAATAATTAATTAAAATAAAAAATGACACCTGGACTCAGCTGATTAGTGTGCCTCTCATTCTGAGGGTTTCGAATACATATATTTCAGTAACAACAAAAAAAAAAACATATCATTATTAAATGATATTCATTGGGTTAAGCATACACAGCATATTTTGCATCAGATATTTTGAAATTGTTTTTTGTCACACAACGCTGTCTGGTAATCGATGAGAAGTTGGAAATACTTGTAGAAATTAGATAAAAGCAATACCTACTAATTGTGTCACTAGAAGTTCAGTAAACAAATAAAATGTGAATTTGTCCAATAATTCTTGTTTAAGAAAATCTATATTTAGTGGCGTTCCAAGACCTTCAACATATAGTGTACATATTTTTTAAATAGTTGTTTATTTAGTTTTGTATTACAAATTATTCCATTTCGAATACTTTGTTACAAAAAGCAATATGACAAATTGGAAACAAGCCTAAATCAGTTTCTGTACTTTAAACTCAGAAACTGAAAAATGAAAAACCGGTCATTGTTGTTTTTATGAAAAACCGAAATAGAAAAAACGATTTGCAAAAACGATTGGGCGGAATCATCACGGACAGTACACGGACCTTTATACAACTTTTAATACCGCAGAGCTATACGGCAAAGATCCACATTTTAAATCATCAAATCTAATGTAATTATATTTCTCAAATAACTGCAACAATCTAAATCTAAAGAGGAATTAGCCTTTGAGAATGATGCTCTGCAGGAAGTCATGTTTGTTTACTGCGAGATGGGTTTATTATATGGAGTTGCAGTCATACTGGAATTGCATCTTCTGTTCTGTGAGTTTATGAAGGATTAGCTGAAGTGAAGTATTTCAATATTTCATGCATGACAAATCGCTTTCCTAACTTACCGATCCTGGGTGTCGCACAAGGCGCTCGAACCCTTTCCCTTTTTTATTTATTTATTTATTTTTGGTTTTGTGGGTTTCTCTGATTGGAGATACACGGCTACTGTAGTGATCCAGCGATGGGGTTACTCAATAAAGCACCCCGGGGGTCAAACTTTTAACTCCAAACCCAGCCCTGGACCTTCCCCTGGATGAAAGAGGAGACCGTGCAGAGTTTGGCTGAGCTGGGTCCTGCAGGGTCTGAATGCACAGAGGAACAGACACACACACACACACACACACACTGACACACACGCACACGCAGACACACACACAGACACACAGACACACGCACACACACACACACACACTCACACGCACACACAGACACACACACAGACACACGCACACGCACACACACACACACTGACACACACACACATACACACACACATACAAACACACTCACACACACACACACACTCACACACACACACGCACGCACACACAGACACACACACACACACTGACACACACATACACACACACACTGACACACACAAACACTCACACACACACAAACACACACACACACACTGACACACACATACACACACACACTGACACACACAAACACTCACACACACACAAACACACACACACACACTGACACACACACACATACACACACACACACACACACTGACACACACACACATACACACACACACACACTGACACACACACACACACACACACACATACAAACACGCACACGCACGCACACACAGACACACGCACACACACTGACACACACACACATACAAACACGCACACGCACGCACACACTGACACACACACACACACTGACACACACACACTGACACACACTGACACACACACACACACACACACTGACACACACACACACTGACACACACACACACTCACGCACTCGCACACACATATTGACACACTCACACACACACACACACACTGACACACACACTCACACTCGCACACACACTCGCACACACACACGCACACACACAGACGCACACGCACGCACACAGACACACACACACACACTGACACACATACACACACACACTGACACACACACACACACTGACACACACACACACACAAACACTCACACACACACTCACACACACAAACACTCACACACACAAACACTCACACACACACTCACACACACACACAAACACACTCACACACACACACACACTGACACACACACACACACACACTCACACACACACGCACACACACACACTGACACACACACACACACAAACACTCACACACACACAAACACACACACACACAAACACACACACACTGACACACACAAACACACACAAACACTCACACACACACAAACACACACACACAAACACTCACACACACACAAACACACACAGAAACACTCACACACACACAAACACTCACACACACACAAACACACACAGAAACACTCACACACACACTCACACACACACACACACTCACACACACACACACACACTCACACACACACACACACACACACACTCTCGCACACGCGCACACACACACACACACTTTCTTCTTTATATATTAAGGTACAGTTTCACCACGCTGATTTTGTTTTTGACGTTTGGTTCAGTGCACTTGGAAGTTTAAATTGATGTCCTCTCTCTGAACATTAAAAACACTAGCACAGAAACCGTTTCAATTGCGTTCTGACACTTTAATATGTAACAGGATATGAATCTCCATGCTATCTTTTGTGAAGAGCCGCTGCAGAAATACCACTGGATTTGCCTTTTCTGCTGCAGAATTTCTCATTTTTTGTGTTGCAGATTTTTTATATTCTGCTGGAGGAGGCTGGGTCCTAGAGAGAGGGGGAGCAGGGGGAGGGAGAGGCACTGGGGCAGGAGGCTGGGTCCTAGAGAGAGGGGGAGCAGGGGGAGGGAGAGGCACTGGGGCAGGGACAGGAGGCTGGGTCCTAGAGAGAGGGGGAGCAGGGGGAGGGAGAGGCACTGGGGCAGGAGGCTGGGTCCTAGAGAGAGGGGGAGCAGGGGGAGGGAGAGGCACTGGGGCAGGGGCAGGAGGCTGGGTCCTAGAGAGAGGGGGGGCACTGGGGCAGGAGGCTGGGTCCTAGAGAGAGGGGGGGCACTGGGGCAGGAGGCTGGGTCCTAGAGAGAGGGGGGGCACTGGGGCACCTCAGTTATCATAACGAAATGAATCTTGTAGACGCGGGAACCTTGTTGTACAAGTAATTTCGGGAGCAATTGGGTTGTGCAAGTGATCGCTCAGGTGTGGACCCGGCTTTAACATCAGAACAGATTCAACAGATCATCGGCTTTTACTGCATCTCATCCATTCTCTGCTCTTATTACGAGAGCTTCTGGAGAGAAGTGTTAAATATGTCCAAGTCATCAAATAATTTAAAAAATGAGAGCTCGGGGTGGAACGAAAGCCAGAAGACACTGCGACCCCCCAGGAACAGAGTTTGACACCCCAACAACTCCCCAAAACAAGCGGAGATTTAAAAACAAAGAACAAAAAGCGCTTTCTCTTACTTCATTGTTTTAATTATTTTGATAAACACCAATACCATTGTTCGTATTATATATTCAATTATTATTGTTGTTTTCAGTCTTGGTAAGAATGTGGCGCAGCACGGGGCACTGGTCACGCGGACACTGCGGTCAGTTTTTTTTCAAATTCAAACCTGCACGAGCCACTGGAGTTCGTGCATCCCAACGGTCAAACAGAGAAACCGTCGAGAAGAGACAGAGACAGAGACAGAGACAGAGATATAGATATATAGAGAGATAGACAGAGATAGAGATATAGAGAGAGGAGAGAGGGAGAGAGAGAGATAGACAGAGAGAGATAGAGAGAGGGGAGAGATAGAGATATATAGAGAGATAGACAGATAGAGATATATATAGAGAGAGAGAGAGGGAGGGGAGAGAGGAGAGATAGAGACAGACAGACAGAGATATAGAGACAGATAGAGATAGAGACAGAGACAGACAGAGATATAGATATATATATAGAGAGAGAGAGAGAGAGAGAGATAGACAGAGAGAGGAGAGAGAGAGATAGACAGAGAGAGAGATAGCGATAGAGATATAGATATATAGAGAGATAGACAGAGATAGAGAGAGAGAGAGAGAGAGACAGAGACAGACAGAGATATAGAGAGAGAGAGAGGGGAGAGATAGAGACAGACAGAGAGAGAGGAGAGATAGAGACAGACAGAGATATAGAGACAGATAGAGATAGAGACAGAGACAGACAGAGATATAGAGATAGAGACAGAGAAAGAGAGAGGACGGGAATGAAAGTCACCCGTCAAGAAAACAAGGACATGGACCGACTGGAACATGTTCCGGTGTGCGGAGGCGGAGTGTGAAAGCATCAGCACTCCGGAGGTGAGTTTAATAAGTTAGCAGACTCGCAATCCTCATGCTCTTAATGTCAAGAGATCCATGTGAAGTCAATGGCATTGAGCCAGGATCGCTACGTGTGGCGTAGGAAGTAAAATACGCGTTTGTTTTAAACTTGTTTCAAACCTGTTTTTTTATTTTATTTTTCACAACATTGTATCTGTGAAATATTAGTAAATTAATTATTACGTCCTCTTTGAGTGAACACGTGAAATAAATGTGTTTTCGACTTCTCATTTCTGTAATAGGAGTGTGTAATGACCCTTTGTTAGTAATAAGAAGATAAGAACATAAGAAAGTTTCCAAACGAGAGGAGGCCCCATTCAGCCCATCTTGCTCGTTTGGTTGTTAGTAGCTTATTGATCCCAGAATCTCATCAAGCAGCTTCTTGAAGGATCCCAGGGTGTCAGCTTCAACAACATTACTGGGGAGTTGGTTCCAGACCCTCACAATTCTCTGTGTAAAAAAGTGCCTCCTATTTTCTGTTCTGAATGCCCCTTTATCTAATCTCCACTTGTGACCCCTGGTCCTTGTTTCTTTTTTCAGGTCAAAAAAGTCCCCTGGGTTGACATTGTCTATCCCTTTTAGGATTTTGAATGTTTGAATCAGATCACCGCGTAGTCTTCTTTGTTCAAGACTGAATAGATTCAATTCTTTTAGCCTGTCTGCATACAACATGCCTTTTAAACCTGGGATAATTCTGGTTGCTCTTCTTTGCACTCTTTCTAGAGCAGCAATATCCTTTTTGTAACGAGGTGACCAGAACTGAACACAATATTCTAGGTGAGGTCTTACTAATGCATTGTAAAGTTTTAACATTACTTCCCTTGATTTAAATTCAACACTTCTCACAATATATCCGAGCATCTTGTTGGCCTTTTTTATAGCTTCCCCACATTGTCTAGATGAAGACATTTCTGAGTCAACATAAACTCCTAGGTCTTTTTCATAGATTCCTTCTTCAATTTCAGTATCTCCCATATGATATTTATAATGCACATTTCTATTGCCTTTGTGCAGTACTTTACACTTTTCTCTATTAAATGTCATTTGCCACGTGTCTGCCCAGTTCTGAATGCTGTCTAGATCATTTTGAATGACCTTTGCTGCTGCAACAGTGTTTGCCAATAATACTACACATACAGGTACCTTTAGGAACGGCGCTTTCTGTTTGTATTGTAAAAAAAATATTATAAGTAATACTTGTAAGAGCAGTACTTTGTGTTTTAGGTATTATAGTTACCTTTTAAGAACATTATAGTTACCTTTTAACAAGCTGTTAACACCTAGCTTTAAGAGCAGTGCTTTCTGTTGTTTTATTGAGTATTGAATATACATGTGTTCTGCGTTTTTTCACCTGCACAACACAAGCACCATGCACAAGACTGGGGTTCCTGTGAATAACTGAACACAAGACTTGAGCAACCCTGAGATTTAACTGGAAGCTGCTGCAGAAAGAGGTAGGTGATTTCTCATTGCAAACCCCTGTATAGAGCGTACCATGTGTGACAGGGCAGAGCACCGGCTGCACACTGGGGAATGTTTTACACAGACACAGGTTTAAGGGTTAATTGTCTTATTCCTTGAATTAGGGGCACCTGCCTGTAATTAGAGAGGCAGGTGTGTCAGTGTCTGTGTTCAGGCTGTTATAGGTACTGTGTTTCAATACTTCTGGGTAACAAGTGTACTTTGTGTAACTTGTATTGAGTTTTGTGAGCGGCAGACAGCATAGCTGTCCAGTGATAGTTTAGAACTTGCAAAGTTTAGTTTAGCACTCCTGGAAGGAGGTAGGCTTTTGTTTGTTTATTTGTTTTGTGTTCAAATAAATACACAGGCACCGTGCTGTTTTATTTCCTACCTGCGGTCCTTGAGTGTTCATTTTACACCAGAAGACAGTGTGAAGGTCCCGGAAGTGGCAAGCTCACCCCGGTTTGCCACACTTGATAAATACATATGATATTTTTTGTGTTTAATAAATATGATACACAATCACCTTTATTTATGTCCTAATACATTTTCTCAAACATGATACACAGACCTGCCTATTAATCTAAAAGCACACCGATAACACTAATAGTAACACACACAAGCCTCAGATTTGTTTTCCGGAACGGGGAATGTAACTATGTAAGAAAACAAAAGGGGTTGTCTTTGGGGTTTGCTTTAATACTTCATTGTTAGTTCAACAGTATAATACATGCGTTGTGCTTTCCATGGTTTGGTGCGGCTGGATTCAGCAGACATGAGTGTATTTCATGAGAGCTTGTCAGGGTCACTGGTCTGCAGGAGACTTCACTCCTCCAGGCTTGCTGCTCCATGTGCTCCTGGGGTATCGGCAGCAAGTCTACCCAGTGAGTGCAGCAGCATTAACGAACACGAGTCTGAGTTCAATACATGCTTAAGTGAGGCATTCTGGGACAAGCCAATGAAAAAAAAAACAGTATTTTACACTTGATGGAGTTGGTTTTAAGAGTGGCAAAGTGTTAGGTCTTAAACATAAATAACTTCAACTCGCACATGAGAAACTCACAAATGTATTTATTTAAAATTGATTAACAAAGACAGTTTAAATGACAGTGATACATTTGTTTAATAAAAAAAAAAGAAATCAAATAAGCTACCTGTATTAAAAATGTTCAAATGAAAGCCATATTTCACCGGTGAGAAAGTACAAAGTCTCTTTCACCATTGCAAAGCAGGAACACAGTTATAACTATTAGCCTAATTAAAAGGTTTTACAACAAAAGCAAATGACTGATTACTGTCCTACAAAATGCTCTAATCAATGTGTTTGGGTGATGCAGTTCTTCATAAAGGATGGCATCAGAAATGATCTATATTCTAAACAGGCTGTTCTGGTGGCATTACTGATATCGTACCTGCTTTTACTCATCTTTACTCTGCACAGCAATTCATTATTTTGTTGTTTATAATAAATGTTCTCACAGGTTTGAATGAATACACAGTATGATGAATAACAAGAAAGTCAAAGTAATGTATCCGAATCCCTTTAACAAAATCACAATCTCAATACACAGCACTTACATTGTTTTAGTGACTGCTCTAAAAAGCTTATTCATTCATATAGCTAGGAGTTAAAGAAATTAATAGTTTAAATAATTCATTTGAATTTCCACAGGATACAGTGTGTTATTATTAGGTCACATACAAAGCAGGTATTTTTAATAGCAAAGCCAGATTTATTTAACCTAGGCTATATTATTTATTTTTTTTGCCCCCTGTAACCCAGTCTTTGAAGTCTGTAAAGATCCCTTTAACTACTTCCATTTTGCTTTGTTTCAACTCTTTCTTCTCCTCTGGAAGCAGGTTTTCCCCCCTGGCAACCTTTTGTAGTATCACTGCCCCCTCCCTGACTTGGCGTAGTGACTGCATGCGTTCTTTAAACCCAGGATTGGCTTCTTGTTCCTCAGACTGGATCAGCAGGTCAATGTAATCTGGAGTTGCGAGTGGATTTGGACGTAGGGCAATCGCTTGAAGTCGGGAAAGACTCTGTGATAATTGTTCAATCAGACCCAGAACCTTATATTTAACAGCACTGAATTCCTGCTCAAGGGTTTTCACTATTTCCTCTGCACTCATCTTTTTCCCCTTTGCGTCCTCATATTGCTTTTTCAGGTCCTCATATGTTCTCTTTTCTTTTGTAGTTTCATACACCCATCTGTACTTTTGGTTGAAATGTACACTCCAGTCACAATTGCCAGGGCAAACTGTACAGAACCCCTCACTATTCATTGCACAACACTTATTCTTGTCCTTATCATTTACAATAGCACAGGGATAATGACATGTGTAGTGACATTTTTGGCAGTTGGTTATAAACCTTCCCGTCCCACTGATATCTATCTGTTTCGGCACTGTAATCTCCACTTCATACTCAAAGTCTTTATTTGCCTCTATGCAGTGCTTGTGACGTTCCAGTGCAGCCTGTGTTTCTCTTATTTCATCCAGTTTACTCAAACCAACTTTGATCATTGGTTGCAATCCTTCGACAGAAACCTGCAGCTGTTTTCTCTCAGCAAGAACTTCCTTTGTCAGCTGTAAACTTCTTGTCTCCATGCTGTCTAAATTGTTAAAGAAGTTTTTCATACTGGCTGAACCCATTTTCCAGAACATTCTGTCAAAACCATCTTCACTGCCTCCTGCATTAGGCTCAAACAGGACTGAATTATTGAATTTGAAATGCACAGGAACACCTGTGTCACTCTTAGGACAAGGCACACCAGCAGCATTGATAGCATCTAAAACAGGAGGGGCCTTTCCATCAGCAAAAGTGACAAGTAATTGTATATTGTTTTCAATATCGTTCCCAAAAATGGAGAGAATTGAATCAAAGATATATTTCTGTGTATGTGTGAGACGTGCTAAAGCAGCCTGGACTACAAAGCACACTGCATCAATACTGTCAATGCCATTTGGGGAAGAAAAAAACTCTCTCATCTTTTCAATGATCAGTTTGTCTTGCTGGATGCCTTTGGTGTCTCCAAACCCGGGTGTGTCTATAATAGTGAGGGAGTGTGGAACCTTGAATCCTTCTTTATGATAGATCTGATAGGCAGTGACTTCAGATGTCTGACTGTGAGCTTGTGATCTGTTGGTTTCTTCATTTATCAGCTTGAATCTGAAGTCATCTTCCCATTCCACACCCAGGATGTAGTTGATCATCCCATTGATGAGGGTGGTTTTCCCTGATCCAGTCGCTCCGAGGACCATGATGGTTCTGTTTATCACACTGAGTGGCTTTCTTCCAAAGACAAGTTTGTGGAAATGTCCAGATGTCTCTTTTTCTAATGTAAGCTTGTAAATACTAGGATTCCTTGTTCCTTTTATCTTGGTGCACAGTGTGCGGTCCTTTTCAATGTTCATCTTAAGTGCTGTTTCTATCACAGCCTCCTCACTAGCTGCGCTTGAGCCGAGTTCTCCACAGTCACAGGAAACTCTGATTATGTAGGATGCTTTCTCATCCAGATCTTCCAAAGTGTATTCTTCTTTATCAGTTGTTGTTTCTGTCCATTTGCTGGCCTCATTCCTTCTGTATTCAATCTTGTAACCATGTATAGTGACCCCGTCTCCAATGACAGAAGGCTTCTCCCAGGTTATCGTTATGGAAGATGGTGTTGCCTTGTGTTTTGAAGGTTTGCCAGGTGCACTTGTTGGAAGAGTCTTCACACTGCTGGTGGTGTCACTGCTCACAGGATATCCCAGCATGCCCACTGCTGTGTATCTAAACTCATACTCAGTGTTTGCCTGTAAGCCTGATACAGTGGGTGTGTTTGTTTTAATTATCCAATCCTCCTGATCAGTGCATTTATATTCCACTCTGTATGTCACTTTATTATTAGCATCACTACTGGGAGGGATCAGCTTCAGAGTCACACTGTCGTGTGTCACACCACAAACCTCAGGGGTGTCCGGTTTAGATGGGGGCTCAAAATATGTGCCTTTAAAAGATCTCTTTTCATACAGAAGAATGCCAGCTCCAGGAAACTTCTTGTCTGGTTTTGAAGCTATTAAGAACTTTGTTTTTTCATTGTCCTTGTTGATTTTCACTAACTCAAGGAATACATCTGAACAGCAAATCATCTTCTGGATAGATTCATCACACACCCAGTGGTTGCTGTCTTGCTGTGTGTAGGTATCGGGTGTTACACTTGGAGTGCTCTTCTTCAAATGAGGATTCAGATAGTTGGACAGGGCTGATAGATATGGTTCAGGCTCATGCAGTGAAGTGAATGTAAAGCAAACAACCTTCTCAGCTGTGCGGTCTAACACTGCTCGCTCCAGCTTATTCACTGAAGACACAGCATGTACGCCCTTGAATTGATTAAGACCCTCAAATTCAGTAAGGAAAGAACCAACTACATTAATTTCTCTTTCTTTTCTGTCCAGCCACATTTTTAGTGATTTGTTGTTAAAAGGAGACTCTTCATTGTGTTGTAAAACCTCTGCCAGCACTCCTTCCTCTTGCCCACCGCCGCGGATGGCTGGCAGCGCACTTGCTAACTGTCTCATGAAACTCAGCTTGTACTGCTGACTCATTTGTTTCAGCTGTTGGATCTTCTCCTTGACCTCAGGAAATGTTTGGGGAACAATGTCTTCTATCATGTCATTGCATTGCATTTCAACTGCGTGTAACTGCTCTAAAGCTGTCTGTGAACATGTAACTAACTGGTCACTAATGTTTCGTACAAGCCTGGCTGCCTTGGAGTCTAACTTCATTAATGGGTACAGCCAGACCTTGACAGGCACTGCATGCTCTCCATTGTCCCCAAGCAGCTTCGGAAGGGTTTTGTAGACTTGAACAGCATCTTGGAAAGTAGATGGATTGGATCCCAGTCGGAAATCACCATGAAATGTGCAGCTAAACTTTTTAACATCATCCATCTCTGTGTCTGTCATGTCAAGTGAGCCTTCCCCTTCAATAGTAATTGCTTTTAGTTTGTTTATAGCTACCTTCATATTCCCCTCTATGTGTTGCTGTTTCTCATCTGTGGAGACCTCACGGTCAAATACAAAGTATGCATCAGCTCCGTACAGCACAGCTGTGACCACATGGGTTGCTGTACCGTCCTCAAACACTCTTTTATGAGATACTTTCCCTTCGCCCAAATGTTTCATAGTCAGCTGCTCGTATCGTGTTGTTGTGTGGTACGTTAGGGTGACTCTGGATTGCTTTTTAGATTTCTTTGTGTCGTTGAAGTATTTAGCAGCTCCTTCGATCTCAACCAAACCCCCCATTAGACTTGCCTTCAGTGCAGCAGACGCCTTTAAAGCAGAAGCTTTGTCTTCAATGGAGTCTGAGGCCGTGACACTGAACTCTGTTTTAGGCTGGGAACGCTCTTCAGTGTCCTTTTTCAGTTCCTCTGGATCCCACAGTGTGATGCCTGTAATGCAATCAGGATGAATGACTAAAGTCTCAAACATTTACATGCTTATATTTTAGAGCAGCGGCTTTAATCCTCCTAGCATTGTGCTTCTGTGCAAGTGTTGTCGACCATGACTGGAGATCAAATCAGCAAGGACTGTGTCCCCTCACTGCATCCCGTCAGCCCAAGCAGACACATGCAGTGATGGCTTTTGTCCACCAGGAGCATTTTCTAACATTATTCTCATAGTCATTATTAGTTGATCAACAAGTGAAAATGACTGATGATTTTAATATCTACCTGGAATAAGAGAATCCTTCCGGCAGTCATACAGCATTCCCAGCTGGAAGGGTCGACCGAGCGCTGCCATCTCCACTGTCTCATTTCCTACAGAAGACATGATGATCCAGGTTCTGTGCCCCTGAAAGACATGTGAGAGTGTGAATATCAGCCAGGACGGTGAAGCATTAAAGGTACTTTTACACAACATTGCTTCAAGTCATCAAATATAATGTAATTAAGAAACTGGCACAAATGTTCAGTTTAAATGTTGATGAAAAACAAGTGTTAGGAAAATGACACACTAATGTTCACTCAGACACATTCAACCTTGGTTCAGGCTTCAAATATACACTAGAAAATAAAACCCAACGCACCAAAAAGTTGTGCAAATCTATATCATTTATTCACAAATCAAACAAATACACACATTATTTCAAAGCATGCAGATCAACAGGTTTTTACATCTAATGATCATTTAATGCTTGATTATGAGACCCCAAGTACACAGTTCCATGAACACATACATAGGAGGCGCTGTGGTCCAGTGGTTAAAGAAAAGGGCTTGTAACCAGGAGGTCCCCGGTTCAAATCCCACCTCAGCCACTGACTCACTGTGTGACCCTGAGCAAGTCACTTCACCTCCTTGTGCTCCGTCTTTCGGGTGAGACGTTGTTGTAAGTGACTCTGCAGCTGCTGCATAGTTCACACACCCTAGTCTCTGTAAGTCGCCTTGGATAAAGGCGTCTGTTAAATAAACACATAATAATCTAGTCTGGTACACAGTGTAGCAGTCCTATATGAGACACAGCATGAGCACACCTATCCCATGAACAAGCGGCTCAGCACTGCGCCTCAGTCCTAACCCCATCTCTTATGTATTGTTTGTAATCCCTGCTTGTTATTGCAGAGTCTAGGCTGTGTTTAGCCCCGATACCAGAGCTTGGTCCTGTTTCAAACTAACACAGCGCTTCCTGCTCACGGTCGCACCCAAGCTTCCTGCAAAACAATATGCTCTTGCGTTTGTTTTATTTCACTCTGACCTTCATTTCAGCTACTGCAAGCTTTGCAAAGTTTATACAAGTTATCAGTCAAAATAGAACTACTTCTGTCTTGCTGAAGCTCATCTGCAAAGTTTGTACAATGTATTTATGATCCCTCAAAAATATGCAATTAAAGCATCATTTTGAATCATTTGACTAATTATCTCACCTGCCCCACACAATAGCAATACTTTTTTTCAGCAATTGATTTCCCTTATCATATATAATTATGAAGTGTAACTTAAAATCTTGAATTGTGCTTACCAGCAGAGAAGCTTTTACACAGGGAATGTTTGAAGAAATTCTGCCTCTGACCTGCTCTTCCTGGGAACAACTGAGAAATGCCTTTTAACACAAAACAAAATCGTTTATGTTCCTGTACATAACTTGTCGAGTAGCATTGCTTGTATAAAACAGTAACATTTCTATATGTGTGCAAGTTGAAGAGACAATGCCAGCCAATGGGTGGGGAGAGTAATTATGTTCTCTTTGTTAATGTATAAGCATGTGTTCAAGTATTAAAAAACGACATTAGAATATTCATTGTACGAAAACGGCTCTTTAACGTGAAACAGCTGATTGAATAATATATTGCAATAAGTTCTCACAAAACTAGGTCTGTGGTTAATACTAAAATACAATACAAATCAAATGACAACATTTCAACCACAAGTGTTTCTCAATGTCTGCAACTAACAAGCCTTTAGCCACTTAAACACTAATACTGCTCCCAGTTACATATATTTATTGTAGAATATTATATAATATTTATTTTAATTTAGGATTTTACTTACCAACAACCTTTTAAAGAGGGGTCATTTGAAGAAATGCTTGGAAGTCTCCTCCTGT